>NC_067480.1:75073764-75347847 GCF_947179515.1 Apodemus sylvaticus
AGAGTTGAGAGTGTGTGCTGTTTAGAAAGATGTGTCTGGAGAGGGCGGCAGCAGCAGCAGCAGCAACAGCAGCAGCGGATGGTCCAGAGGAAGGGCCATCAGCAGTGGAACCAAGCTGACAGGGTCCAGGCAGACCCTGCGCCCACGACCACTGGCCATCGCTGGCCAGCCAGGCTGCAAGCAGCAGCGCAATTACAGTGCCTTTCACCACGCAGAAGCCACATCAGAACTCTGCCTCCTGCCAGTCAGTTACGAGAGACTGGCCTCCATCTTGGTTCTCGGACGCCAGAGAGATCAGACAGACTGAGGTACACAAATACAATCCAAGACCAATATCGCAGGGGTCTAAACCCGACGGGCGTTGGCCTGCACCCAGGCCCTGGGCTGGTCGGGCGGGGGGGGGGGGAGTGGAGGGGGAACACCAGTGTGCAAACCCAGCCAGGAGGTTGTTTGCCCGGGCTGGCGCGCGCACCACCGCCATTTTGCCTACGGGAAGCCAAAGAGTCCTAGCAGGCAAAACCAAACCAGCTAACAGGCATAGCCCGAGGCTGACATAGCAGGGGTCTAAGACAGTCAGGCCCTGGACTGCCCCCAGGCCCTGGGCTGCTCAGTGGGCCATCTGTGTGCTGACCAGGCCAGGAGGTTGTTAGCCCAGCAGACTCTCCCAGCTCTCTCAGGGAGCACGCGCACACTGCCATCTTGGCCACCTGACAGACACAATTAACACTCACAGCTGAGGGGAACTTTGCTCGGACATTGGCCTGCCAGGCTTTTGCCTTAACTCAGGGCCTGAGCAGCTAGGCTAGCCTTGTGTGCACCAACCCAGTTGGGAGATCGGCTGCCCAGCAGAGTGATCAGCACCCAAAAATGGTCCCTGCAGCATACACCCTTCAGCACTCCCTGAAGGAGCAAAAGGGCACCATCTGGTTCACAGACACAATCTGGGGCAAAGCACACTAGGGCTGCAAAGGCACTCAAGAGGAGGACAGCACATCAGCAATCTGCAACAGGGGAAACCCTGCCATCCAGTGTTGCAGAAATAGCCCTAGAGCCTCTCAGGAGGCTAAAACACCAGCCAGAGACAAGACCAACTAGCTCCAGAGAACAAGATGGCAAAGGGCAAACGCAGGAACACTACTAACAGAAATCTAATGAACATCGATGCAAAAATACTCAATAAAATTCTTGCCAACCGAATACAAGAACACATCAAAACGATCATCCACCATGATCAAGTAGGCTTTATCCCAGGGATGCAGGGTTGGTTCAATATACGGAAATCCATCAATGCAATCCACTACATAAACAAACTCAAAGAAAAAAAACGCATGGTCATTTCATTGGATGCTGAAAAAGCATTTGACAAAATTCAGCATCCTTTCATGCTTAAAGTCTTGGAAAGAACAGGAATTCAAGGCCCATACCTAAACATAGTAAAAGCAATATACAGCAAACTGGTAGCCAGCATCAAACTAAATGGAGAGAAACTTGAAGCAATCCCACTAAAATCAGGGACTAGACAGGGCTGCCCCCTTTCTCCTTATCTTTTCAATATTGTACTTGAGGTACTAGCTCAGGCAATTCGACAACATAAGGAGGTCAAAGGGATACAAATTGGAAAGGAAGAAGTCAAACTATCATTATTTGCAGATGACATGATAGTCTACCTAAGTGACCCAAAAACTCCACTAGAGAACTCCTACAGCTGATAAACAACTTCAGCAGGTTATAAAATCAACTCAAGCAAATCAGTTGCCTTCCTATACTCAAAGGATAAGCAGGCTGAGAAAGAAATGAGGGAAATGACCCCCTTCACAATAGCCACAAACAGTATAAAGTATCTTGGGGTGATTCTTAACAAACATGTGAAGATCTGTATGACAAGAACTTCAAGACTCTGAAGAAGGAAATGGAAGAAGACCTTAAAAAATGGGAAAACCTCCCATGCTCATGGATCGGCAGAATCAATATAGTTAAAATGGCCATTTTGCCAAAAGCAATATACAGATTCAATACAATACCCATCAAAATCCCAACTCAATTCTTCACAGAGTTAGAAAGAGCAATTATCAAATTCATCTGGAATAACAAAAAACCCAAGATAGCTAAAACTATTCTCAGCATCAAAAGAAATTCTGGAGGAATCAGTATCCCTGACCTCAAGCAATACTACAGAGCAATAGTGTTAAAAACTGCATGGTATTGGTACAGTGACAGGCAGGAGGATCAATGGAACAGGATTGAAGATCCAGAAATGAACCCACACACCTATGGCCACTTGATCCTCGACAAAGGGGCTGAAAACATCCAATGGAAAAAAGGTAGCCTTTTCAACAAATGGTGCTGGTTCAACTGGAGGTCAGCATGCAGAAGAATGTGAATTGATCCATCCTTGTCTCCTTGTACTAAGCTCAAATCCAAATGGATCAAGGACCTCCACATAAAGCCAGACACTCTGAAGCTAATAAAAAAGAAACTGGGGAAGACCCTTGAGGACATCGGTACAGGGAGACTGTTTCTGAACAGAACACCAATAGAGTATGCTCTAAGATCAAGAATTGACAAATGGGACCTCATAAAATTACAAAGTTTCTGTAAGGCAAAGGACACCATCAAAAGGACAAATCGGCAACCAACAAATTGGGAAAAGATCTTCACCAATCCTACATCCGATAGAGGGCTAATATCCAATATATATAAAGAACTCAAGAAGTTAGACTCCAGAAAACCAAACAACCCTATTAAAACAAAGAATTCTCACCTGAAGAACTTCGGATGGCGGAGAAGCATCTTAAAAAATGCTCAACTTCATTAGTCATTAGGGAAATGCAAATCAAAACAACACTGAGATTTCACCTTACACCAGTCAGAATGGCTAAGATTAAAAATGCAGGAGACAGCAGGTGTTGGAGAGGGTGTGGAGAAAGAGGAACACTCCTCCACTGCTGGTGGGGTTGCAAATTGGTACAACCACTCTGGAAATCAGTCTGGCGGTTCCTCCGAAAACTGGGTACCTCACTTCCAGAAGATCCTGCTATACCACTCCTGGGCATATACCCAGAGGATTCCCCACCATGTAATAAGGATACATGCTCTACTATGTTCATAGCAGCCCTATTTATAATTGCCAGAAGCTGGAAAGAACCCAGGTATCCTTCAACAGAAGAGTGGATGCAAAAAATGTGGTATATCTACACAATGGAGTACTTTTCAGACATTAGAAACAATGAATTCATGAAATTCTTAGGCAAATGGATGGAGCTAGAGAACATCATACTAAGTGAGGTAACCCAGACTCAAAAGGTGAATCATGGTATGCACTCACTAATAAGTGGATATTAACCTAGAAAACTGGAATACCCAAAACATAATCCACACATCAAATGAGGTACAAGAAGAAAGGAGGAGTGGCCCCTTGTTCTGTAAAGACTCAGTGAAGCAGTATAGGGCAAAACCAGAACGGGGAAGTGGGAAGGGGTGGGTGGGAGGACAGGGGGAGAGAAGGGGGCTTATGGGACTTTTGGGGAATAGGGGGCTAGAAAAGGGGAAATCATTTGAAATGTAAATAAACAAATAATAATAGAAAATAAAAAAGAAATAAAAAAAAGAAATTCCATCCAGAGTTCCAGGAAAATAAAATGGTCCAAAAGAAATATCAAGACAGAGTTCCTGAACATCTTCCAAAATAGTCACATTATTGATAATCCCAAGAAGATAAAAACTCCATACTTGGACTATAGTGTTGTCCAAGAGGACATGAAAAAGCTCTGAAAGGTAACCACATGAAACAAGATGGCTTCTAATAGGATCTGGAGCTGGAAGTCAGAGGAATTTGACTTTCACCAGCTGAGAGAATGCAGAATGATTTATCATTCAAAAATGTCTTTTTAAAAGTTAATGTGGAAAACCAGGCATGATGATGCTTCTTATCTATAATCCCAACACTTGAGAAGCTGAGACAGGAGTATTGCAAATTCAAAGGCCAGCTTGGGCTACATAGTGAGGTGTGTGTGTGTGTGTGTGTGCGCGCGCGCGCGTGCTTGCGCGCGCGCACGCGCACGTGCACGCGCACAGGCATGCATGCATATGTGTACATAATTTTCCATTATATAAACATTTCTAAAGAAAGAAAACCATGCCAATGGGAAAGAAGCAAAGATCAAGTGAAATGGCCCTGCTGTGGAAATCTAATGAAACACTAACTTACACTATTAGGACCTTCAGTCTAGAATCACAACACTCATGATGCAGAAGCAAGAGGACCTTCATAGGACTGAGGCCAGTCTAGGCTACACGATGAACTTGTCTTATAAATTAATTAATTAACTAATTAATAAGAAAGTAAAAAAACAAATAAGCTAAATAAATATGCCAAAAAGCATAAGAAGTATAAATTGATTCTGGGCTATATTCATAGGGGTAAAGTGCTTCAGCTTCTATGGGGGTCTGGGGAATGGTCAGGAAAATTAATTCTATAGTAGAATAGACTAAATAAATCAAATATCCCTTTGTAAATATCAATAAAACATTTAGAAAGTCTATTCAATCTTATTAATAAAAGTCTCAACTGATTACTATCCAAAATATGAAAACTTCAACTACACAAATTACAAATATTAAGAAGGCAAAATAAGGCAGGAAGTTGAGGAAGAAGAGAAGGAGGAGGAGGAAGAGGAAGAGGAAGGGGAAGGGGAAGGATATGGAGAGGGAGAGGGAGAACAAGGGGGACAGGGAGAGAGAACAAGGAGAGGGGGATGGGAGAGGGAGAAGGAGAAGGAGAGGGAGGACAAGGAGGAGGAGAAGGAGGAGAAGAAGGAGAAGAAGGAGAAGAAGGAGGAGGAGGAGGAAGGGGGGACAAAGAGGAAGAGAAAGAGGAAGAAGGAGGAGGAGCAGGAGGAATGGGGAGGAAGAGAAAGAGGAGGAGGAGGAGGAGGAGGAGGAGGAGGAAGGGGGGACAAAGAGGAAGAGAAAGAGGAAGGAGGAGGAGGAGCAGGAAGAATGGGGAGGAAGAGAAAGAGAAGCAGGAGGAGGAGGAAGAAGAAGAAAAAGAAGAAGAAGAAGAAGAAGAAGAAGAAGAAGAAGAAGAAGAAGAAGAAGAAGAAGAAGAAGAAGAAGAAGAAGAAGAAACTAAATTTGAAGTTTAAAAGAAACTAATAATTCTTGCAAGGCAGAGGCTGAGGCAGGATGCTCTAGGTTCAAGAAGAGCTGGGTGTCATAGTTTTTTTTTTGTGTGTAGCTCTGATAAAATATTCTAGTTAAAACAATTTTAAGGAGGATGGTACTATTTTGGATCATAGATACAGTTTATATTCTGTCATGGCAGGGAAACCAGAGCAGCAGAAGCTTGAGGAAACAAGTCACATCATCTCCAAAGTCAAGAAGCAGAGAACACCACACCATAACACACACACACACACACAAACACACACACACACACACAAACACACACACACACATGAGCAAGTACACACATACACACATATATGGAGATGCACATCTGTGCACACCCATGCATACGAGCATGCACACACATGCACATACATACATGCACACGCATGAGCAAGCACACATATACACACATACATGCAGAGGCACATCTATGCACACACACACATGCATGTACACTACACACTAATGCACACATGCTTGCACTCAGCTTACTCTCTTCTCCTGTAACCCAGGTCCTGCACACAATTAAAATTGGTATTTCCATGTCAATTAAACACAAGCAAGATTATACCCCACAGGTATGCCAGAAATCCATCTCCCAGGTGACTCTAGATTCTACAAAAAAATAACAATAAGCAGTAATCACACACTGTGTTCTATAACGTGTGTCTATATAAACTAAGGGCTGCTTGTGTAGACCAATGATAGAATATTTACTTAGTATGGTGGTTTGAATATGCTTGGCCCATGGGAAGAAGAAGTACTATTAGGAGATGTGGCCTTGTTGAAGAAAGTTTGTCACTGTGAGAGGCCAGGAAAGGCCATTGGTGATGGTACAGCTTCAGTTGCAATTGACATTGCAGGACACTGAAGGGGTCATGCAAAGAAAGTGATGTTTGACACCATGAACGGAGCTTCTGAGAGGTCATTGACAAAGCCTAGTGTCAGCAGAGAACCCAGGGTATTGGAGGAGCAGGACCATGAGATGATCACCAAGAGTGGCAGCAATCAACCAGAGCCTAGAGTGCTTCAGCAGTGCTGAAGAAGTAACCCAAGTACTTTGGAGGAGCCCGGAAGATTATGTGTGGATCCCAAATTTTGGAGCAAGAAGCTGAAAATTGAAGTTTCCTTGGAGACCACAAGATGTTAGAGCCTGTTGAGGAAAGCTGCTAACAGGGAATGGGACCAGCCCGAGAAAAAAATTGTGCTACTATCAACAAAGCTGAAAGGCGTTGGACATCAAACACAGATATGCACAGCTTGAAGTTTGCTCAGCTGTTTTTGATTGTTTGTTTGTTTGTATATGTTTTGTTTTTGTTTGTTTGCTTTGTTGGTTTGTTTTGTTTTGTTGTCTTGCTTTGGTCCAATATTTTCTCACACTGTCATTTTGGAATAGTAATGTGTATCCTGTGATGTTGGAAGTATAATATCTGCTTTTTTATTTTGGTTTTATAGGAGATTACAGTTAAGAGATTGCAGGAATCTCAGAAGAGACTGAACTTTTGGCTTTTGAACGTTGGTGAGACTGTGATAGACTATGGGACTTTTGACACTGGACTAAATGTGTTTTGCTAGGTATGCCCCCATAGGCTCCTGTGTGTGAATAAGTCTATGGAGGCCAGGGAATAGAATGTGGTGGTTTGAATATGTTTGACCCATGGGGAGTGGCACTATTAGGAGGTGTGGCCTTGTTGGAGGCAGTTCAGCACCGTGAGGGTGGCCATTGAGATTCTATGTTCAAGCTCCACCCAATGAGGAAGAAACCCTTCTACCAGTTGCCTGAAGAAACCAGTTTCCTCCTGGCTGCTTTTGGATCTAGATGTAGAACTATCAGCTTCTCCAACACCATGTTTGCCTCCATGCTGCCATGCTGCCCACCATGGTGATAATGGACTGAACCTCTGAAAGCATAAGCCAGCCCCAAGTAAATGTTTGCCTATATAAGAGTTGCCTTGGTTATAGTGTCTCTCTTCATAGCAATGAAAACCCTAACTAAGACAAGTAGTATGTCCAGAGACATTTATTAGAACTGAATAGTCTCATAATTAGAGAAATCAACTTGTAGTTTAAAATATGCTCATAAAGTTACTTCAGTGCCAGTTTGTTTTCTATTGTGTCATAATTTACATAGAATAAAATTCTATTTTTATGAGTACATTCAATGGAGTAAGCATGCATCTCTGTCATGTGGCCACATCAAGATGGAGTATGTAAAATAGTTTGATGAGCCTGAGGCCCCCTATGAGCTATTCTAGTCATTTTCTTCCTTCTCATTCTGCTCTTGTAAACTCCCAGAAATTTACCAACCTATATTTCCTGATGCTCAGACTGTCTTAGAACATACAGCTACTATCTGAGTTTTGGGTTGTGAGCCTACCCTTTACTGACAAAGTCATTTCTCCAGCCTAAGTTTTTAATATTCAGCATAAAGGTTTGGAGATTCTTTATTCCACTGTAGATTTTCATGGTCTATTTTTTATAATCCTGAGTATCCCAAAGTCTTTAACTCCTAACATGGCACAACGTTGAGTCAGCCGGGACATTGTTCAGATGTGATTGGCCTATGCGCATGTCTCTGGGAGATTGTCTTTGTTATTAATTGATGTAGGAGGACCCATCCTGATGTGGGCTGCTCTATTTCTAGTGCACGTGTCCTTGAGCTGTACAAAAAAAAGCTAGTTAAGCATGAGTCAATAGGCCACTAAACACCATTCGTCTATGGTTTCTACTTCAAACTCCTGCATGAGTTTCTGTCCTGATTTTCCTCGGGGATGTACTATGACCCAGAAGTGTAAGCCAATCAAATCCTTTCCTTCCTTCAGTTGCTTTTGATCACAGTATTTTATCACAGCAACAGAAAAACTAGGAGACTAAGTGTTATGTTGTAGGGAACCACAAGTTATTTATCAACATACAAGAGGAAAAATCTTGAGCTGCAAAAAATAAGCAGGAAGACTCTTGTCCATGAGACACAACAAAGTCATGAAACAAGGCAGAATATGTAGTATATACACTGGCTAAATACAATTGGATATTCTGTGTTTACTGGTTTGGAGCACTTTGCAATTTCTGCGGTCCTAACACACACTAAGTTCCAAGTCAGTCTGTAGTCTATAGATCATCAATAGTCAGATTAGGATGTCCAAATGATTTTCTATTTCTAGGATGATTATTGTCTCCCAATAAAGCCTGGTGCTCTAGAATATGACCCAGGCAAATGCATCACAAGGACAACTGACTCAGCAACCTTTCAGAGTTTCTGTGTGTGGAGTTAGTCATTTACAGACATGTATGCAGCCTTCAGTATCGAAATGCATTTGTTTGGTTATTCAATGAATATCAACTGAATTCCTCCCATGAATATAGGCATGAGTAAAGCAGATGAAAATCTCCCTCCTTGCGTACCTTGTTTTCTTAATTAGATAAAATAAAGAGAATAGGATTTTTGCTACTAAAAAATTCTATGAATGGAAGGCAATTCAAGACACTAGTGTTGAGGGTCCTCAAGCTTTGAAAGTGTTTTCAGGGAAAGTTTCAATGACAAAGTCAAATCTGTGAAAAGATATGTGAGAGCTACAAACACGAGAGAGCAACAAATGTCAAAGGTGTCAGAGAATCTGCATTCCTGTCAGCTGGGTGAAAGGTCATACCTCAGAATTTCCCCTCCGGTTGCACCTCTGCAGTTTTGAAGCTGCAGTCTCTCCTCACCATCCTCCTACATGAGAGGCAGGTCAAAGTCAGTGGGACATCTTGTGGGTAGGGATGTGTGACTGCCAAGGGCTATGAACCAATCACATGGTGTATAAGATGAAGGGATGCCGGAGAGGCTTTGTGTCCCTCCTCCAACTCCTAACAGTAAACAACTATTAGAAATACATAAGGGAGTCACAAGTCACTCAAAGACAATGGCTAAGGCTGGGATTTAGTTCTATGCATGGAAACACATGTGTGCTAGAACTCATTTACATCTTTGTCTTCATTTATATTTTCCCAGAAGCAGGGTTTGAAACACAAGCATGTACTTTAGAGTTAGCTGATTCCAGAAAGTTCTAAAAGAGGAGGGGAATAAAGATATAAAAGATAGGTACTCGCTAGAAAGTTATAGGACAAGACTTCTCAGGGTCAGTAGAAGATGGTGAGAACCTTTGTGGATATAAAGTCAAAGTTACCTCACCCAGAGACAAAGAACCTAAGATTCTGCTCTCCCAACTCCTATCAGTTAGTGATTGAGCCAATGGATAATTGAGTTTTAACTTAATCCTTTAGCATGCTGAGCATGAATTTAATTCCAAAGCTATTTCTTCTGATAGCTTTGAGCCGCCATACCAGTGCTAGGAATAGAACCCAAGTTTTTTAAAGAACAGCAAGTGCCCTAAACTTGAGCTATTGCTCAACTCACTGTTAGATTTTTGTCTTGCAATAGCAATTCGTGACAAATAAATGTAACTTTTATGCTTTACAAGTCAGTTATAATCTTTTTAGGTACAATATGATGAAAGATATTAAAACTACTCAGCCTTATAACAATTTTAACTATTAATTTATTTCACTATGTTTGTGTTTTCAAGACATACTAGCAAAACTGACTCTCAGCAGTATAGTACACTTTACAACAAAATTATCATATCTGAAACCAAGCAGGGTAGTGCATACTTGTAACCCCAGCCCTTATGAAGTGGAAACAGGAAGGTCAGAAATTCAGGGTTAGCTTCAATGGTACAGTAAGTTCAAGGCTACCCTATGTTATGTGAAACCTTGTCTCAAAAGAAAAATTAAGATTTGATCTATATAAAATGGAGTATTGGTGAACCTAGAATTATCTGGGGTGTCTACAGGCTTTTTTCTGGGTCAAGGGATTCAAAAGGAGTGGCAGACAAACAATGAAATACATAAGCCTAATCTTTGAGGGACAAGTGTTCTCTAAATCACCCTTACTCAATACGTTCTTACACTGGATAAACTGTATCCAATAAGGAAGTCCTTGAATACTTTAGAAGTTAGTTGGTGCGGTTCCTTCAATCCTCTTACAGGAAGGAGTACATCACTTTGCCAGCACATGCAGCTATGAAAGCTCAGTGCTTGGCAAGATGTTCTACCTGCGCTGAGACTCAACACTTCAAAGTTTATCAGAACTCACATTCTTTGCCCTTTTACTATAGTCTCCAGTCCCTTGTCCTCTGTTCTGTTCCAGGAGGCTAATATGTACCCAGTTGAGTCCCTTGTCCTTTTATTACAATTTAATTTCACCAAGAAGTCGCCCTGTTGAGAGACTGGGGCCAAAAGAGAAAGCTGTGATCCTTTGACTTTCAGGACAGCACACATTTTTCATTACTTTTTTAAGTTCATATTTTCTGGAGCATAGAGCTCACAGCTGTGGGTCATCTCTTTGTGTTCCACTACTGCTGCTTATCTCTTGAGCTCCAAGGATGACACAATCCCTCTGCATGTCTCTTGTGTGTTCCTACCTCTTTACAGATTCCCTTAGCCCCAGCCATATCTCAGCAGAATCCTTCTATTAAATGCTTCTTAGTTACCATGCTCATATAAGCTCTTTCCTGAATACAAACTGCCTGAAACTCTACTGCTTCTGTCACCCAGAGGTTAAACTTGCAGCCTTTTGCTCAGTCTTCAAAAGTCTAATGTGTGCACTGCAAGCATCCATTAGGCAGTGCTCTCATATGTGCACTATGATCCACTACACAGTGCTTCCACGTGTGCACTACTACCATCTACTATGCAGTGTGCCCATTCAGACAAGACAAAACAATCGGATTCTCATGCTGTTATTTTAGAATGATTAATTGTTATGCATATGCATGTATGTGATTTCTAGAATCTCTGACTGAAGTCATGGTTGGATATAGGTTTTTAGCAGGTCAGCATATGCCTCCTCACTTTCCTTTTTTATGGTCTTTATGCTTGTAAATTTCCCTTGTGTATTTGGCGAAGAAGCATCCAATTCACCCATCCCCATTGTCTCTGCTGAACTCACTGACATGCCAGCCTCTCACCAAAAACAAAACATACTTTCCAAGGTAAAGCTGAAATCCCAAATGCAGAGATTGTCAGGAACAAATTAATATTCACTGCCCAAAATCAGTTCAGTTTCTTATAATAATGTAGCACACATATGGTAGTTATGAATAAGCATTGATAACATTTCCCTAATCCTTTCCACTTGGGCCAAAAGTGAACAATTTTTAAAACTTGAGTGAGCCAATCAAGATAAATATTAATAGTTTCAAACTTGGGTTCAAGATTAGAACCAATACAAATTTGGAGCTAGGAGTTAGCTTTGTTGCAAGGTTCTATAGACAAAATTATTAATATCATTGCGGGAGCTATATGATTTTATCATTGCCAAGACTTGGTAAGGAGCAAAATGCACAGAGAGGCATGATGTCTGAGGTAAACAGCCTAAAAATCACAACTCAGATAGGAAGAGGAAAGGAATGGTTTTTGGTGTTCATTTTCTCATTAGACTTTGCCTTTTGTTATATGAAGAACCAGTCACTGAGCAACTGAATAATAGCTGCTCTGCTCACACACAACCCCAGATGTCTCAGCCATTCTGAATCTAGGGCTCGCACACTATGTACATGACACACCAAATTTGGTAAAAACAGATAATATCCGACTCAGAGAAATGTTTGAGCAGAAACTTAAAAATCTCAACAGAAAGGTTCATTTGAGAAGTGTTGCTATAGCAATCATTGTTCGCCAGAACAATTCCTCTAGACTTTTGGCTAAATGACATCCAAAGAGGAGCAAGAAGAAAACAGTTCTATTTTTCTCCTTCCAACTTTCAGACTTCCTTCCTGAAACATTTCAGATTCAGAACACTTTTTTTTATTTGCTTGTTTTGTTTCATACAGTGCTTGAGGTTGACCCTAGGGCTCTGTAGGTTCAATATAAGTGTAAGTAAACACTCCACCACCAAACCACATCCCCAACCCAAATTCAGAACATATTTTTAACTACAAATTTCATAAAAGAACTTTTACATACATGGCAGATTTAGGTTCTATGTTGGCATGTGAGTTAATTTTATTAAGAAATATGTGTACAGGAACTACAGAAGGATACATTGCTATGTGCAACAGTTTGTAATGTTTGGAGGCACACATATTGGAGACAATATAGAGCCACACCCCATGCAGGCGACAGAGGGTAAGATGGCTACTTCTTCTAGATCCATAATATTAACATGAAGGGAGAGTTTTCACATTTTTCCTTACTTTAAAAATAAGCCATATAAAGGAATGTTGTACCCTATAAACAACATCCCTGAGCACAGAGCAGGCCTGAGGTTTGGTTGTAGACTTTCTATGAGCTAATGGAAGAACCCTTTCCTGTTCTCGTTTTCTTCCTCCATGGGCTCCAGAGGGGTGGGGGTGGGCCGAATAATCTCTAAGAATGCTTACTGTGCCAGAATCAAGTGCTTTTTAAATCCATCAAAACTTCCATTTCACGCACATATGACACACAAAAGAGATAAAAATGCCAGTTGTTATCTTTTTTCTAAGGCTTTGCTTTGTTTCAGACCTTATTTTGGAATGACAGGGGAAAAAAAACAGACGAATCACTGCAAATTATGATACCCATCATGGATCTTATCAAAATTGAAGACTTGTATATTTGCAGAACTTTTACTGGCCATGGGAAAATGTAATTTCTTTCTCTCTCTCCTCCAAAAGCCAAAGGGACTTCACTGCCTCTTTTTTGAGCCAGAAATTGGAGGAGGGTATGCAAAAAACAAAAACAAAAAATCCCAACCCCTTGACTTTGTTTTCTACAGTTTTATTCTAGATTATTTTCTATATTTGTGGTGCTTAATTCATAGAAAGAAAATTTTCAGGACTGGAGAGATTGTTCAGAGGCTAAGAGCACATTTGACCTTGCAGAGCTTCCAAGTTCAGTTTCAAGCACCCACATCAGGGTTTCCCGGTGTCAGGCCTTTCTGACCTCCATAGACCAGGCATACTTACAAGCACATACATCTGCCAAATACACACCACACACAAAGACACGCACATTTTTTAAAAATCTTTTTGAGAACTGTCCAAATCCATTTTGAAGTCTTTCTTTTTGAAAGACTAATGTTGGGATAATAATGTTAAATATCGTTATTTTCATATTTCTTATTGAATCTTTGTGAATTTCACCACATTCACCCCAGTTCCACTCACTTCCCAGTCCTTCCATATCTGCCCTTTACCACTGTAACCTTCCCTCCAAAAAAATTAAAAAAAATAAAATAAAATCTCTCAATGGAAGCTGTAGTGTGTCATGGTGTATAACACAGTATAACCTTCTTGTCCAAGCATCTCTACTTGTAATTGTGCATTGCAAAGTCTTTGGCCTGATTTGAGGCCTCTGGCTTCTGCTACATCATCAATACTGGACCCTCATTTTGACTCCTCTTGGAGATACTGCTCTTACTCCAAGTCATGATGATCCTGCTTTAACTCTATAGGAGTAGACCCTTCACAAGTTCCAGCAGCTCATAGATGGGGTGGGCCAGCTCATAGCCCTAGATCTGGGCCTGCTTCGTAGCTGAATTGGTGAGTCTGACAGCACTCCCATTCCCACACTCCACCAGGGCTAAATCTCCTGTGTTGCTCAGGTGAGAATCAGTGGGACCAGGTCTCCTGTGCCCATGCTACCAGGGCTAATTACATGTGATTTTTATCACTTTCCCAATATGTTTATTAATTTAAAATCTAATTTTATTTTGACTCATAAAGTGGAAATTTTAGACAAAAGTTAAAACATTGAATTTTCACTCACTTTACCCTTGCCTAACTTTACCACTTAGAGTTTGGTAAGCCTAAGTTTCCTTTTTTAAGACTCATCAAGCCTATTAAAAAATGGGGTACAGAGTTAAACAAAGAATTTTCACCTGAAGAACTTTGGATGGCAGAGAAGCATCTTAAAAAATGCTCAACTTCATTAGTCATTAGGGAAATGCAAATCAAAACAACCCTGAGATTTCACCTTACACCAGTCAGAATGGCTAAGATTAAAAATTCAGGAGACAGCAGGTGTTGGCAAGGATGTGGAGAAAGAGGAACACTCCTCCACTGCTGGTGGGGTTGCAAATTGGTACAACCACTCTGGAAATCAGTCTGGCAGTTCCTCCAAAAACTGGGCACCTCACTTCAAGAAGATCCTGCTATACCACTCCTGGGCATATACCCAGAAGATTTCCCAGCATGCAATAAGGATACATGTTCCACTATGTTCATAGCAGCCCTATTTATAATTGCCAGAAGCTGGAACGAACCCAGGTATCCCTCAACAGAAGAGTGGATGCAAAAAATGTGGTATATATACACAATGGAGTACTATTCAGCCATTAGAAACAAGAAACAATGAATTCATGAAATTCTTAGGCAAATGGATGGAGCTGGAGAACATCATACTAAGTGAGGTAACCCAGACTCAAAACATGAATCATGGTATGCACTCACTAATAAGTGGATATTAACCTAGAAAACTGGGATACCCAAAACATAATCCACACATCAAATGAGGTACAAGAACTGAGGAGTGGCCCCTTGTTCTGGAAAGACTCAGTGAAGCAGTATAGGGCAAAATGAGAACAGGGAAGTGGGAAGGGTTGGGTGGGAAAACAGGAGGAGAGAAGGGGGCTGATGGGACTTTCGGGGAGTGGGGGTCTAGAAAAGGGGAAATCATTTGAAATGTAAATAAAAAATATATCGAATAAAAAAAGAAATCTGAAAAAAAAAAAAAAAAGACTCATCAAGCCATCTAGATCAGTGCCCTAAGCAGGCCTTGGGCCCAAATTCCTCAGCCAATCCCACAACCCCCAGAGGAAGCTCCACTCCCAGGTGCTTTTAAATACCCAGGATCATAGGAGCACAGGATCACAGGAGCTGGATCACACTGGGATCTCAAGGTCCCAGAGGCAGCCTGACTCCCAGGAGCTCTGATACACCCAGGATCTCAGGATCACAGGATCAGAGTCACAGGATCAGAAAGACAGCTTGACTCTGAGGAGTTCTGACACAACCAGGATCACAGGAAGGACAGGCTCCAGTCAGATATAGCAAGGGCAGGTAGCATTAGAGATAATCAGATGGCAGGAGGCAAGTATAAGAACATAAGCAACAGAAATCAAGGTTACTTGGCATCATCAGAACCCAATCCTTCCAACATAGCAAGTCCTGGATACACCATCACACAGGAAAAGCAAGATTCAAATCTAAAATCACTTCTCGTGATGATGATAGAGGACTTTAAGAAGGACATATATAATTCCCTTAAAGAATGCAGGAGAACACAGGTAAATAGTTAGAAGCCCTTAAAGAGGAAACACAAAAATCCCCTAAAGAATTACAGGAAAGCACAACCAAACAGGCAAAGAAAATGAACAAGTCTATCCAGGATCTAAAAATGGAACTAGAAACAATAAAGAAATCACAAAGTGAGACAACTCTGGAACTAGAAAACCTGGGAAAGAGATCAGGAGTAATAGATGCAAGAATCACCAACAGAATACAAGAGATAGAAGAGAGAATCTCGGGTGCAGAAGATACCATGGAGAACGTTGACACAACCATCAAAGAAAACGCAAAATGCAAAAAGCTTCTAACCCAAAACATCCAGGATATCCAGGACACAATGAGAGGACCAAATCTAGGTATAATAGGTACAGAAGAGAATGAGGACTTCCAACTTAAAGGGCCAGTAAACATCTTCTACAAAATTATAGAAGAAAACTTCCCTAACCTAAAGAAAGATGTCCATGAATATACAAGAAATCTACAGAACTGGACCAGAAAAGAAAGTCCTCACATCACATAATAATCAAAACACCAAATGCACTAAACAAAGAAAGAATATTAAAAGCAGTAAGGAAAAGAAGTCAAGAAACATATAAAAACAAGCCTATCAGAATTACACCAGACTTCTCACCAGAGACCATGAAAGCTAGAAGATCCTCAGCAGATGCCATACAGACCCTAAGAGAACACAAATGTCAGCCCAGGCTACTATACCCGACAAGACTCTCAATTACAATAGAAGGAGAAAACAAGCTATTCCATGACAAAACCAAATTTTCACAACCTCTTTCTACAATCCAACCCTACAGAGGACAGTAGATGGAAAACATCAACACAAGGAGGAAAACTACACCCTAGAAAAAGCAAGAAAGTAATCTTTCAACAAACCACACAAACATAATTCTACCTCTAACAATAAAAATAACAGGAAGTAACAATCACTTTTCCTTAATATCTCAATATGAAAATTATATTACCAACATATCCTAATCGATTGAAATTCAAAAATATGAGGAATTAGAAACTTGTTAGCTGTCACCCAGAGGTCTGTCTAATTTTGTAATTGGAGAAAAATGTCTAATATTGTACAATCCACATATACTTTCTGCTTGTTGGCACATGACAGTGTCTTGCTGTGTACCACATAATGGTCTTAAAATTATGCTTCTCCTATCTCAGTCTCTCTAATAATAGGATTGCTTATTTGAAGTTTTTTATACTATACTATGGCTTTCAGAACAGCTTACACATTTCAAAATTATGTATACATCCAAAAGAAATGTAGTCAGTTAATCTGGGAGGTGACTTGTACGAGAACAACAAAGGGTAAGACTGAATGTTTTGCTTGATGTTTATAATTACTGTATCAATTTTGAAGATGACCTTATAAGTTACTCTTTTTCTAAGATGAATGCTTTTCAAAATCATTATAGCCAATGAACCAGAATCTTACCCTCACCTAATGTCTGTGCCACCCTCCAAGCAGAACCATTGTTCATTGAAACAGTTGATGAATGACTTCATGGATAGACCATCTAAATACACACACCATTTCTTGAATGAATGTAGCCTGTTCCCTATGGGCTGAGAATGATGACAATCACTCACATCAAATAGCTTTGACCATAGCAGGAAATCTGTGTCCAAATAATTGTGCCTACAATTCATTCCTTGGCACAGCAGAACTGTCAACTCTTGGCTTAGCTACCATGGAGGTAAAATACTTTGGTGATGGGAGGGACATTGAAGTACAGCCTTATTACAATGAACTCCAACGTCTAAAATTGTTGTTATTTTGGGTTTGTACCACAGTAAGAGCCAAGATTTTTAAGATCTACTAAAACCAAAACAAGCAAACAAACAAACAAAATGACTTTATCTTTTTATGTTCAGTTAATAATACGTCCATCATTTTTATGATTGGTATAAAAATATATATTTTGTTGCATATGATAAAAATAAAAATTATTTTTAAAAGGACACATCAAATTTACTTTTCAGAAGTCTTGTGAAAATCTAGTGAAGTAATTGTGCAAAAACATTTGAGGGACAGGAGAGATGGATCAGCAGCATCTGCTGCTCTTGCAGAAGACTGAAGTACACAACTCCAATTCCACAGATCCATCACTCGCTTCTGGACTCAATGAACACATGCACACACATGTCACAGACACACGCGCACATGTGCATGCGCGCGCGCGCGCACACACACACACACACATACATAAAATAAATATACATATCGAAATCTATTTCAAAATGTAGTTTGTGCTACAACTAATATATATCCTAATTATTTTTTTCCAATTAGTTTTGTTCTAAATGATTTTATACTCTTTGGGGAATTAGAATTCTACACTTATTCAGGTTGTTATTCCTTTTATACTTCTATGTGAATTGACTTTTTGATTCTCCATTATTATAAATATAAATTTTGTAGGTTTTTACTCTGAACTAACATGTACTTATTGCATGTTAATGGAACTCATGCTAATGTTTCTTTGCATGCCTACAGTGTGCACTGATAAAGCTTAACTATCTCTCTCCTTGTCGCCATCCATCTCAAATCTAGTAACCATATCTCATATTTACATCACTCTTTGCTCATAGATAAGACTCACTTGTAAAAACTACAAATGACATTTGTCTTTCTGTATCTGTCTTTTTAACTTAATACAATATTCTCTATTGTATTAAGCCTCTATTTCTAAATAGCCTCTATTTCTCCCAAAACAGTATTTCCTCCTCCTCCTCCTCCTCCTCCTCCTCCTCCTCCTCCTCCTCCTCCTCTTCCTCCTCCTCCTCTTCCTCCTCCTCTTCCTCCTCCTCCTTGCCCTCCTCCTCCTCTTCCTCCTCCTCCTCCTCCTCACCCTTCTCCTCCTCCTTGTCCTCCTCTTTCTCCTCCATCTTCTTCATGACTAAATGATTTTCCATTGTACTCACATACAACATTGTCTTCATCCATTCACCCATTCATAGACACCTAGGTTTCTGCTGTACCTTGGTTATTATGAGTAGGTAACCATAGGTGTAAATCTATATCTCCTGGGTGTGCTAATGTCATGCCTTTGGTATTTGCCTGGAAATGGGGTATGGGGTCACATAGTAACATTTTTTTAGTGTTTTAAGGAACCTGTGTACTAATTTTCATATTGGCTGTACTAATGCATGTTCCCACCACTGGGATGTAAGAGTTCCTGTGCTTTAGAGTAGCCATTCTCAGTAGGCAACCGCTAGCTGTCTGTAAATAGGATTGAATTAAATTTCTATGATGGACACTGAAAATGAACTTTTAAACATAATGGTTAACCATTGGCTTTTGTCTTTTTTCCAGAAGCATAGATTTAGATCATTTGCCCAGTTTAATTGGGTTACTTGGTTTTGCTAATAGTTTAGTTATAATATGCATTTCGGACATTAATTGTCAGTCAGATAAGCACTAAGCAGCTGTTTCCTCCTATCTGCAGGTTGTCTTTTTAGCCTTTCCTTTGCTGTGCAGATGCTTTTTTAGTGAAATGCAATCTCATTTGTCTATTTTTGCTTTGTTGCTTGTATTTTCATGATTACATATCCAAGTAATCATTTAAGTGTTTCTCCTGTGTTTTCCTCCAATATAACTCAGATTGTATACTTAGGTCAGTGCTTCATGTTGAATTAATCTTTGAGCAGGATGATGAGAGAAAGCTGTCAGCTTCCACCTTTCTTATAGCCACTCCTCTAAGTAACATCGGTTGGAGAAGTTGTCCTTTGTCTAGCACATGATTTCTGTTTCATCTGTTAATAATCAGTTAACGTTGATGCCTGGGCTTAAGTCTGGGATCTTTATTTGTCCCTTTAGTCTATGTCACTTTTGTGCCAGTCCCAAGCCACTTAGGTTGCTAAGGCCCTGGGGTATATCTTAAAGTCATGCACAGGATGTTTCCAGCTGTGTTCTTGTTCATTGCTTTGTCTGTTCACAGTCCTCTGTCCACCTGTAAATAATTCTTTGTAAATGTTTCTGTGTCTATGAAAACTACCCTTGATTTTCTGACGAGCATTATTTTGAACCTCTAGATCCGATTGCACAGTGTGGACATTTTAACAATTTTAATTCTTCCAGGTAACATGGGAAGTGTGCCCATGAGTGTGTGTGTGTGTGTGTGTGTGTGTGTGTGTGTGTGTGTGTGTGTTCAATTTTAATATATTTCATTTTACAGTTTTCATTATAGAGGTTTTTCCCTTCCTTAATTTAATTGGGGGTTCATCTCTTCATTTTAATCTTTTGTGGTATAGAAGAGATATTAACACTGCACGTGAAGCAGGAGTTCACGCATTCAGATAACGATGCAGACAGCTCCCCTGCAATCAGCGTACCTTCATACCTATCAGTAGCTATCAGTTTGCTTAAAAGCTCAATGGGAAACATTCCCTCCTGCCATGTTTGCTCGGTTGGAGGCATTGAAGTCTCTGTTCACTGAGTTCAAGGCCAGGGAAGGAAGAAAGAGCTGTAACAGTTTGCAGGGATGGTGGACATCACTCTAAGGTGTCAGTTTTTGCCGCAGAAAACTTTTTTTTTCAGGTTTCTCAAAGATAGTATTGTAGCAAGCTGACATTTTAATAAAGTTCCCTGAATTTAAACAGTCCGGGGAATTACTGACTTTGAATTACTGGCAATAGTGAGCAGGGTTAAGAACAGTTTCAGAATGAAAATTGGTTTTATTTTGTCAGGAAGTGAGTGAGCAGAGAGGTGCAGAGAGAGAGAGAGAGAGAGAGAGAGAGAGAGAGAGAGATCAACAGAACTAATACCAAAATATGTGACGAAAGTTGGAAATCACAGAGCAGTTGAGGCCTTTTTGTATGGCTTCCTCAATGTCACCTATATCTGAGAAGGGACAAGAGACAAAGAGTAGGACAGAGAACCACCAGGCAAACGTGAAGTAAATTTGTTTACTAGCCTTTTCACTGGAAGCCGGAATAAGAATTGATTTTTCCCTACAATCCCTTTTAACTCCCCTATTTAAAAGGCTTAATCAAAAGCTCTAAAATTCCCATTTCACTCAATCATTTTGCTGCAGTTCTGTTTTTAAAGACAATAAGTATCACTGGACTACCTTGCTGGCACAACTGAATCTTTGCCCTCAAATACATTATTCCACACAGCTCTTCTACCCTTGGTTTTTTATCAAATGTGTCTGCTGTCCTGCTCACATTTCCCTCCATCTCTGTAGATGTCTTAGGAAGAAGCATTTGAATTAGTTTTCACATGTTAGGATTCATACATTCTATACTATAGGTAGACTCTAGCATCATCCTATGCAGTGGTGACATCTAAAAACTTTACACTTGAAATACTGCATCCTTAAAAGAGTGGCATTATCCAAGCATCTAGATTTGTTTTACATTTATTTGCTTACTTAATGTACATGGGGTGGGACACATGCATGTGTGACAACATCCAAGAGCAGGGTCTCTTCTTCAACTGCCTAGGTCCTGGGATCATGCTCAGGTTGTCAAGTTTGGCAGAAAACAGGTTGAGCCTCTGAGATGTCTTTCCAACCCTGGATTTGTTTGTAAATTTTGAATGTCAGGTCCCTTAACTTGCAAATAAGTATGAACTACAATCTAAAGAGTCAGTTTTGGAATTTGTGAGGTATCATAATTATATTTCAGAAAATATATCAGACCAAATGCTACTTCCTTTTACCCTCAACCCACCTATCAGGAAACCAGAGAACAGAAGAAAATTTACTGGGTTGAAAAAACCCCTAAAGACTGTTGTCCAATGTCACAAATTCACACAATAAACTTGAGTGTGAGTAGAGGCTTTAAATGTAAATGAAACTGTCGAGAAGCCCAGCAGCACACTTCCTGGCTCTGTGCACCTCTGGATCTCTCACCTAAGCCCCACTGTTTTCAAACAGAAGGCAAAGCTGGTCTGATATTTTATGGTGTTTAGGTGATCTCCTTATTCAACAGTGACCTAGTTAGGGTTTTACTACTGTGAACAGACACCATGACCAAGGCAACTCTTAAAAGTACCACATTTAATTGAAACTGGCTTACAGGTCAGAGGTTCAGTCCATTATCATCCAGGCAGGAGCATGGAAGCATCCAGGCAGACATGGGACTGGAGGAGCTGAGAGTTCTCTATCTTCATCTGAAGGCTGCTAACAGAATACTGGCTTCCAGACAACTAGGATGAGGGTCTCAAAACACATGCCCACAGTGACGCATCTACTACAACAAGGCTACACCTCCTAGTAGTGCCACTCCTTGGGCCAAACATGTACAAACTATCACAAATGGATTGTTCCAGTCATTCAACAAAATATTTGTTCACAGTTATTTTTTGTCAGGAGCTCAGGGACATAGCAACAAACTAAACAAAAACTTTTGGCTCATGAAGGTCTTAGTTGTGGAGGTAAAGACAGACATTAAATAAGAACTCTAGTCAAAACTGTGCATAAAAGGTCACAAATGTTATAGGAGAAAGAAGTGAGAGGTTTCCGGGGCTTGGCAGTACATTTGTGGGGATGAACATGCTGCAGTGTTAAATGTGATGGTCAACTGAGAAGGCGGGATTTGGGCAGAGGCTTGAATATCATCAGTAAATCAGTCAAGAGGCAACAGGAGGGAGACTGTTGGAGGCCATGGCAGCTAAGTCAAGGCCCACGAAACAGGAGGCTGGTATCAAGGGAAGTTAGAAATGGAGAAACTGGAAAGGGAAGAGCTAGGAAGCTAGAGGGATAGGATTTTAGAGCTTGTGAGGATTTGGACTTTTTACATGCACAGAAATGAGACCCTTCACAAAGTTTGAAGAAAGGCAATGGCATTATTTGAGGTTTTTTCCTGAATAATTCTGTGGCTGCAAAGTAGTTTATGGGTAAGGGCACAAGATAGTAAATAAGACAACCAGAACAGATGGAGGGGGGCAAGCAGATGATAAACATGGCATGATATGAGGCTGTGAGAGGGTACATCTTAATTCAAGTAAAGCCCTCAAGATGCCCCGATGAACTGAATGTTGAGTAAGATATGGGGAAAATCCAGAAGAGACCTTGAGACTGGGCGTGGTAACTGGAGCATAGAGCTTCCATTGGTGAAGTAAGAACAATTATAGGCTGAGTGAGTCTCAGGACAGAGTTCAGGAATTCCATAGGAATGATGAGTTTCCTGTTTCTATTACGCTTTCAAAGAAAAGGTCAAGGAGCAGTTGGACTTGTGATTTTGGATTTTAAAGAAGACATCTGAGTTGGGTGTTTCAGTTCCGAAATCTTTCATGTTTGAGCCTAGCTGAAATTAACAGGCCCATGAGTTGAGCTGGAGTAGAAAGAGGATTCAGGCCCAGTGAGGTGAGAAAAAGGCTAAGAGAACACAACAGAGTCAACTGAGAGGACAAGCGAGAGGAAGCTGTAAGCAATACTACGGACTACCAAGGATGTGTGTCGGAACTTCAACACAACTAGGTAATAGACAATGGCTGATGAAAAAAGTTTTGATGGAATGTAATGATGTTGGAGGAACTTGTTAATGTAAGCAAAGCAATGTAGCTGTGTAGACCAAGTCTTCCTATAGAAGGTGAGGTGGATGCCAAGGTTTCTTTGCTCTAGGTATCCTCAAGACAGTGCATTGGCAGCTCCAGAACCATTCTTCACTTAGCAGACTCTGACATCCCTGTGGCAGTCCCTTATACAGGCATGTATTGCCACGAGGTCTGCACTCACAGTTTAATAGTTTAGGTAGAACCTTTAAATTGTGCTGGTCCTTCTGTTATATCTTGACTTGCGCATCTAAAAATTTAACTCTCTGGCCTTCTCTTTTCCTTTTGAGTAAGTTGGATACATCTTTTCTCTATGTATTTGCAAGCAATGCATGACAGAAATAGAGCGACTAGTCCCCAAACCCAAGAGGTACTAGAGAGTTCGTAAGTGACATGGTAGAGCATGCTTATAACCCTAGCGCTTGGGAACTGGAGAATAGCAAGTGCAAGGCCAGTCTGAAGGGTTGAGCAATTACAGCACTTTTTGCATGACTGAGCAAGCAAGAGGATTAGAGTTCAGATCTCCAGAACTTACATAAATTCTGGGTGATGAGCACGGTGGTCCACCAATAATTTCAGCCTTAGAAGCAAGAGACAGGGGACTCCCAAGGCAAGCCAATAAGTGAGGCTATGTCTGTAAGCTCTGGCTTTGAGTCAGAATCTCTGCCTCAACGAATAAGCTTCTAAATGTCAGTTTGGGTCTTCCACACACTTGTGCACATGTGTAAGCATAACTACACTTCCATGTGAATCTGTGTGTGTATGTGTGTGTGTGTGTGTGTGTGTGTGTGTATGTATAGGCAACAGTACACATACAAACATGTGAAAAGAGAAAAAAGAAAAAAGAGAGGAAGGGATTGAACAGAGAGGGGAAAGAAAAGAAAAGGGAAGGAAAATAGAGAAGTCCTTCATGCCCTATGTTAACTCTGCCTTCTCCTCTGCCCCCACACATTGACTGATCCAATCTGTCACTATTGGATCTGATTGCAGCTGTCTTCCTCCTGCACACCAAGTTCTCAGTTTTATGTCAACAGATGAATGTTGAAAGGCTGTTTCTTTATTTTCTACAGAATGCAGAAACAACGATAAGATAAATAACACCAAAATGTCTACTGTAAACACTGATGGATTCTTGAAGTCTTTTGTATATCCTAGATTGCCATTGTGGGGAGTGGGGGGGGGGCTTTGTCTATTAAAAATTCTTTTTAATATCTACAATGGAAATTAGCTGTCTAGATGCCACTCTCCAGAGCCTTTTGCTCTCGGCTATGAAACCTTCATTCGAAAGGCTTTCCTTTGAATTCTCGGCTGCAGTTTTATGGAATGCTCAATGTAAACAGATGCCTCATATAAATTTCATTTTTATAGGTAGCTAATATACTAATATCCTTCAGGGATAATTTAAGCTCCCAGGTGTCCAGGTTTTAACTAGGCTACAAAGAAAATTTAGCCAAGGACAACAGGACAAGCTACCTAAACTAGAAATGGCATGCCTCTTCCACAGGTTTTCAGCAAACTTCAGAACAATATCACACATACAGCAATCTGGTGAGGGAAAAGACTCCATTAACTGAGGGTGGGGGATCAGATTTATAGATTTTTCTGAGGCTGTTTAGAAGCATGAAGTCCTTGTATGTATTATTTATACACATACTTTCTCCTCCAGACTTGGAGCAGTAAAATAGCTCACAATGATATAGAGTCAATGGCCCATCTTCTTCCCACACTTAGCATTCTGTAATATAGTGCAGGATCTATGCTATTAGAGGGCATGCAATACAGAGACAGATCAACAGTATATAGTGTATATCACATAACAAGTATACATCGATGTAGCAAACTCCTGGTGAAATAATATTTAAACATCTAGAGGAGAAGATAACATGCACATTTGTCATGTACACTAGCCAGAAGCAGACTTGAAAGGTGAACATGGTCTTTTTTAATGATTCAAAGATAAGTTTTGGAATTCTTCCTGCCCTGGTATAACAGATCTCTGTTCAGCTGTCTCTCCAATAATACATAGAACACAAGTCTCAGAATTAGGAAAGTGACTGACAAGATGGACCTATTATGGACTAAAGGATAAAAAAAATTAACAAAAGAAATAATACCTTAGAAGATGAGATATTCTAGGAAGACAGATAACTAGCTTAGTAGTCACTGAGGTACACAGAAAGAAAAGCCATGGAAACAAGATGCTGGAGTGAGGGCAAATACTATATCTTGGAGTAAACATCTTAGAGAGTTTCACTCAAAGATTCATTAAGAATACAGGCAATGCCTTGGAATCACAGTCCCATATGTAAGTGTGACTCTAATATGAAGCGGGGAACAATTCTTCAGTCTGAGTAGTAGCCAACTTCTTCACAGGGGTAGGTGGGGAAAGGGTCACTACCAGCTGACCATACAGCTGCTTGAGTAACAGCTGTGTATAAGGGAGAATAGAGAGCGGTCATCCATTCCTCTTCCCTGCTCCCTAGGCTATGGCCCGGAAGCCCAATGAGCATAGTCTAGAAATCACAGCAATTTGGAGGTATACTTGACCAGAATTAGTCATTGTTTCATATTCTTCTACTGGTGTGATCAGGTACCCACTTGGTAAGATTATGAGGCCCCAACCAGAGAAACTAACACCATGTATGTTGCTATCAAAGTATTTTACAGATGTGACTAACAATTACTATCAATTGGCTTTAACTAAAAAGATTATCCTATCCTTAATAATATGAACATCCTAAAAGTATAAAAAGAGATTCCTAAAAATGAATGAATTTTACCTAAAATTATAATGCCAATCCATTACTTTCTCCCACTTTTCTTCCCATCATAAACAGAGGCATATGTACATTGATATCTATATGCACATATACATACAGCTATGTTTATACATATGTGTATTATATAGATATGCATTTAGTATTATGTATATATACATGTTTATATATATATATATATATGTATATATACATGTGTATATATGTATATATACACACACATATACACAAACATATGCAGCTGGGCCTATGAATACATAAGTGATTATTTGGGAAAATAAAATAAGGGTATCATTGTGTGCAACCTTGGTTGGTTCAGTTCTATTTCCTTTACATGTTCATATATAGTTCATACACACAGGTTTATATTGTTCTATTGACATCACATGGAATTAAGAAGACTTATTAACTTCTTATCTGGGGGTAGATGATACGGTTCAGTAGGTAAAGGAGCTTGCCACCAAACAGGACAGCGAATCATTGGGATCCATAGAATGAAAGGAGAGAACCCATGCTCCAAATCTGTCTTCCACACATGCTTATAAACACACACACACACATACACACTAAATAAACAAATAAATAAATGTAAGTTTTAAATGTTTTTTTAAAAGATTTGCACGTTTTGTGGTTAGATTTATCATTCATGATTTATATTCAACTGTCTTCACTTCTTTTTAAGATATACTCTCTGTAAATTATCTTTTCTAGCATTGAAGTCTACTAAAAATGAAACTAACAGCAAGGGGGAATCCCAGACAGCTCTTCTGGTACTACACTTTCCGATAATGCCAGGGCTCTGGCAGAATTCCTAAGATCTCTTCATGTTCCAGGAGTAGGCAGGTAAGGGCCAAACAGGATCTGTGATGTAGGGAAGATCTTCACAAACTGAGCACTCTTGAACCAAAAAACAAAAATCAAAAAGACAAAAAAGACAGATGACGATTCACTTGAAAAGAGGAAAAGGACAAAGTGGACCAGCTTGTGCATGGAAAACTAAATGTAAAAACACAGAAGAGCTGTGGCATTGCTCACTGTCTTCCTTAAGTTTGACAGGTTGCTGCAATTCTAGTAGGAAGCTATGCATGTCACTGGGTCAGAGGAAGATAGTGGAAAGCACCAGCAGAGAGCAGCAATGAAGTGACTTGGGGGTCCCAAGATGCAATGCTACTTAGTAACAGAACACATACGAAAGGGCCAGATCATCATCGTTAGATGCCTTAATCCACAGGAGATCTTTTTGAGGGTGCCCACTTCCCTTTACCACTACCACACACAACTCAAATTAAACTAGCACTTCAAAATTATTGTTCATTTCAAAATTAAACAAGCTTTGCTAAGTTCTCACATGTCCTCTTGATGGTCATTTTACTGTATATTCTAGCATTAATATATTTTTTCAAAACTATTTTTAAGGCTGTTCCTATTTTGCTGACTCTTTCAATTTATTCTTAATGTTTTTATACACACAAGCACAGTGATGTTAGTCCACATGTTTGTACCATCATTGTGAACCACTCTTTTCCTATCTTCAGGTTGTAGTCTTTCTTTGGAAACCTTAACACATGCAGTGGGGATGAAATCCAGTCGTGCAAGCCTAGCCCTCATTTCTTTAGATTGAGATTTGTTCTCCATTGCTTTTCCTTGTCAGTGTCCACAGGCAGCTCTCTATAGCCTGCAAGTTCAACTCCTGTGAATAAAAAGCATTTTCTGCCCTTCCTTCACACAAGGAGATAGTTAATTCACCAAATCTCATTGTTATGCACCTCACCACATGAATAATTATTTCCTCAGGAATTTATCTGCTGCCACAAGCATGTGTTCACCTATTCAAGAAGGTAGACAAAGAGTTCATTTGCAGGCCCTAAACCTTTATCAAACTCTAGTTTATGCAGGTAACCACATCTTAATTAACACACCAAAATCTTACTGGATTTGGGGTAGTTACTAAATAAAGCTCAGTGTGTCCTTGTAGGTGGAAGACTTAGAAGACTGGTATACTAACTCTAAGGCAAGTGAGGTTTGCATTTATCCACTAGTGTTAACTTGGGCCCTGGCTACCCTGACCACATGTTCTCCATGTAGTAAGATATATGACACCAAAGATATTCCACTTCTTCATTCAGTTTACTGTCTATCTGGTCAGTGATGCACAAAGAAAGAGAATTATCACTTATCACTGGCTGCTCTTTACTATATTAACACAGAAAAGTATTCAGTAGCACTTGCTCTTTGAAAACGGGTTTATAAAGAAAAATAATTAACTCTGAAACCTTTGCAAGATGGGAAAGGATAAAAAGAAATGGTATCTACAAAATCAGTTATTTTGTTGGGTATTTTCCACACGAAGTATTTATTTCAAACCTCAAAGATATATACATTGCATAAGAGCCAGATAAATTTGGGGTGAACAAATAATGTGCCCATGTTCTCACAATCGGTCCATGGCAATGTCTAAAACACAGGGCAAATCTTTCTAACTCTCTTCTCTTGTCCCTATAGTGCGCTGCCTATTTCTCAAACCAATTCTCCATGAGGGCAGGTAGCCAGTGGAATCACCTATAGGTGGTAATGAGAAGTATTGCATTTAGAACTAATTGTTGATTTTAGACGTTATAAATTCATTAACACATCTATGTCTCTATCAGTTACTTTATGGAATAAAGCAGAGGGCAATATTATTATACACGCTTCTAGTATTCCCTCATGATACAACTCCTTAGTCTCCAAGGCACACCACCATCACCATTCACCGAGTATCTCAGCAGATATTTTTGTTAACTCCTGAGGCTAACCACTAGGATGAGAGTTATGAAGGAATCCTGCCGTGTATGGTCTTGATGACTAAGCCAGCCCTAGAAAGACAAGGATATCAATGTAGCCAGGAAGTTGTGAAAAGATTGAAGAAGAAACTTAAAAAAAAAAAAAAAAAACCCACTGGCTTTTCTAATGTATGTAAATAACATCATGGAACCAGTGTGTGTTAAAACTGTTAACCACACAACAAACTTGCCTCTACTCAGAGAGGTTGATGCCCAAATTTCACATGTCCTATATGAATTTAGCCACCAAAAATTTGTCAGATACATAAACCAAGATACTATAAGCCAAGGACTGTGCTGGGCACTGTGGATTCTAGAGTTAGCTGAAAGGCAATGCCCATGTTTCTCTAAGAGTTTTGAGGAGCAGAAAGTAATTAAGGACATAGTCAAAGAATTTGGTCAAAAGTTATCAGCAATACTACAAAGTTGGGAGTGTTGAAAAAGTAGATAATATACTTTTCCAGTGATAAACTAACAGTCACAAATAAATAATAAAATAAACAAACAAACAAGTCTACGCTCTGACCTCTGGAGCCTATGCAAATAAGAACTTACACAGGGGGATAAAAGAAGTTTTCAGATATGGTTAAGGACTGGAAATGAGATGATAACCCACTATTGTCCAAGTGGGCCAACCACAGAGGTGCTTGAAGGTGGGAGAGAAAAGTAG
The DNA here is from genome assembly GCF_947179515.1 of Apodemus sylvaticus. Classification (NCBI taxonomy): domain Eukaryota; kingdom Metazoa; phylum Chordata; class Mammalia; order Rodentia; family Muridae; genus Apodemus; species Apodemus sylvaticus. The sequence goes on from NC_067480.1 coordinate 75,103,032, forward strand.
CCAAGCCATTGGACCACAAAGGAAAAGGTTGAGGGTACAGTGATAGTATACAGGGAAGACTCAACTTGCTGCTGCTGGTTGAAGATGGGGTTAGAGGGCCACAAGCCAAGAAGTGGGTGTAGATTGTTATAGAAACTCTCCTGGACACATAGAAAAGGAAATCAGACAAGTGGCATTGGATTGTAGTCCTGTGAGACCACATCAGACCTGCCCATAAGGAATAGTAAGACAATTACTTTAACTGCTATTTTAAGATGCTAAATCTGTGATCATTTGTTTTAGCATTCATGAGAAAAATCATGCAGTCCTAAACCCTGTAGAGTACTGCAGATGTCAGAAAAAGCAACGTTGAGGAATTTAGTTGAGATTTAATGGGCAAGTGTTTTGCCCATAGAGTCTTGTCTTTTGTCTCCCAAGTCTAACACTCATGCCTATGGCTTTGTCTGTGGCCAATATATGTACAACCTCCATGAAGCTGGTAGCTCTGACTGGGTTCTCTTGCCAACACCTGTCCATAGTTAAAGACCACCCTTCTTTAATAAATGTTTATTGAGTACCTTTGCTGTGACAGGCTCTATTTTAAGTGTTAAAGATACAGCCATAAACAAAGGAGTATGTAATGTCACTGCTGGTACAGAGTAAAGAGAGTTCATCTTCAGGCAAAATAGCAACTCTATTTGAGTATGGTCTTTTTTAAAGAGTAGTTCTAAACTTGTTATAATCTTAAAAAGGACGATAGTCTCAAAGTACTGAAGCCAAGAAGCTGACGTAACAGCCAGCAACCTCATAAAAAATTGGCAAATGCTTGGAGCTTAATCTGCATGACTGTGAACTTGGCTGTTTCCTATTCTTTGCTAGAATAATTGAACAATATTATCAGTTATAGGAGATGAAATCATGAATTTGACTCCCAAAATTGTCTACATTAGATGAAGGATTAACCTTTAGATTTCAAATGCATTTTGCTTCAAAAGGGTTATAATAGATAGTATTAATTGTCCATTGAAGCACTATAGAATCACAGGTAAATGGCCCTTGGACATGCTTGTCATAGATTATCTTGATTTGTGCATTGTGGGTATGACCATTGCCTGGTGTTGGATCCTGTATTAGAAAGACAGATACAGTGAACTAAACACGTGTCTTCATCACTCTCTTCCCTTCCCAACTGAGGATATGATGTGACTAGCTACTTTGAGTTCCCACCACCTTAATTTCCCCCACCATGATGAACTATACCTTGAACTGTGAGCTAAGGTAAAGCCTCCTTTTTAAATTACTTTTGTTGTGGTGTTTTATCACAGCAACAGAAAAGTAACTGAGATAAATGGACAGTTCAAGAAAGAAAAAAAAACGAAAGCATCACACCAAGGACTTTGGTGGGCATTACTGAGTTCCTGAAAACTTACCAAAGTTTTAAAAGCTTTCAACCCATATCAACTATCCATGGAGAAATTGTTTGGGTTGTTACTCTCATTCTGTCTGAAAATAATCAATGTAATTTGGGCCTACCTATGTATGTTTGTTAATTTGTGGACTAAATGTAGAAAGTCTCCCAGCTCACACCAGAAAAATTAAAGAGAATCTAGCTGAGATCTTGATGGAGCATGTTCCCATCAGGCCATCCAAAGCATGTTACAGTCATGCTTAATGAAGGAGAATTCTTCAACTGCCTATTGGCTTGAGAAGGTGACCTGCCAGTCCCTGGGTATCTATCTGGGTGGGAGACTTTAATCAAGCATTCCATTGTCAGTGTGCGTTAAATAGAGTTAAATGATCCTATCTGCCAGGGCTGTTTAGACCTGTCAGAAGTAATCTGTTCCTTCTTGAGCCTTGCTGAACAGGTTTGAATCCCTGTGACTCAGTCATTTGTTACCATTGAAATACAAATCTCGTACTTCCAAAGTCTTGCTCACTCTTAAAATCTCCAAATATGCTTCCCATGCCACACCATGGACAGTGGGTACAATTGTTATTGGATCTTCTTGTTTCTCAGAATAGTACAAATGATGTGGTCAACTTTTCCTCCCGGGAGTTAGGGAAAATAGAAAGGCAAACCACAGAAACAGCTGGGGAAAGTAGGAAGACAAACCACAGAAACAGCAAATGGGAATTCTCAAGCAGGGCTTGAAAAGGACTTTAACCTTGTTGACCCTAGAGAGACCCAGTCAGACACGAGGGCATTCACCACACACTGCACAAACAATAATCAGAAAGTGTAGTTAGAAGATTTTTGGTCTGCACTACAGGATGACAGTTTGCAGTATGGAAAAGAAAAAAAAAATTTCCCTTTCACATGGGGAAGATTTCTGAAGCTGAGAGCTATTCTCTCTCTTATCACAGGGACTTGACATTGCCAGCAAATGAGTGTGACTCTGTTTCCCCATCTTTAGTGCCAGAATCAGGCTAACAGCAAAAGACAACACTATGGTGTTAAGTAGAAGGAATTGTCAACTAAAAAACTCACAGCCTTATCTTGTAGTTATGAATTTATTTTCTAGATATGTATTCTATAAGACTTTTTTAGCCTTAGAGAAATACTTGTCCCATTTTTCTTTATATTTGAAGGAGATAAAAGACATAAAACAAAGAGGCACACATATTAAATGAAAAATGTGGCACTAGTCCATAAGAGAACATTCTATAGTCATCAAATTGTTTACTAGAAGATCTGAAAATAATTTTGTTTTTATGCACTCTGACTTATCTATACTGATTTTTTTTTCTACAAAGATTTTTTTTCTACAGTCTGCTCTGGTTGGCAGGGACAGAGTGAAATAGGAAAATAAGCCTGTTGATGTCTACACAATGGAGCAGACTGAAGAGGGCATCTCCCTCTAAGAAAATCTATGAGAAAGACTCATTTCTGACAAGCTGGTCATCATGTAGCTGGGTACCTTTTATATTTATTTCTACTTAGGAACCAACTGGTATTGGCCCATTTGCTCTTTTAGCAGAGCCTCTATGGAAGAGCTGACTGCTAATTTAAAAGGCCACATGGAAACAAAAATGTGTGGGTGTGATCTTCATGACCAGTTACTTAAGGAGTCCTTCACTGCTAGGGATGCATGCGCCAGGGATCTCACCTGCAGATCTTATACAAGACAGTCATTTGCATTTCAATACCATTGAAGTGGATTGAACTGAGACTCTCACTGCAGATAAGCAGAGTTCTTTTATTATACTGGCTCCCATCCCTTTCTTATTAGATTATAAGTTTGTCCTTGAGTTGCTCTTATTGTCAGGGACAGGACTGCTAATTCAAAGAACCCTGTTGATCAAATAAATGAATTCTCATATTGGTAGGTTTCCTTCTGTATTTGGTTTGCCTCAAAAACCACTTTTGAAACTTTCAGCCCAAATCCTCCTCCCTTTTAATTCAAGAAGTCAAGGAGGAAGCCCCATCATAGACTTCCATGTGGGAAAGACTTTCAGCTAGAGCAAAGCAGCTCCTACTGAAAGGGAAAGAAACACTATTCATACTTGCTCTGATATAATTTTTTTCCACACCATACCTTTCTGCTTTCAGAAAACCATGAGTGCAAAAACTGTCAAAAGGAAATTATTAGGGATAATCTACATGCAAGGATAACCCTGATAAATAGAAGATAATTGGATAAAAACCATGTTTGAAAAACACATATGGAATTTAAAAAAACTGTTCTAGCAGAACAAGAGGAAAAGATGAACTTCTCACAAACAAGAAAGAGTTGCATAGGCAATGTAAGGGTGTAGAGTGGGGTCTCAGATGGTGATAATAAATAAAAATATGTTCAATCTTCCTCACAATTAAAGGCCTGAAAACTGGTCAGAAGAAAACATCTTCGATGTAATAGCCTGAATTGTATCTGAAACCTGCAGAGCACAGATGTCTCTTGCACAAGTGTGTGTGTGTGGAGGGGGGGGGTGTATTAACAAGTTTGAAGTTTTTGCATGTCTGTTAAGCAAAAATTACTAAAATAAAAATGTATGTCATCTTTAACTTAATGATTACAGTCCCCCAAAAAATGGATTTGGCTGATATGTTGCAAAAGAAAGATAAAACAAGCCATACTCAGTCATAGCAAAAACAACAAACAAAAAAACCAAAACCAAAATGAAGATATGGAAACCATCTTAATGCCCAACAAGTATGGACATATTGAAAGTCTTGAGCATGTTATAGAATAGAATACACTACAGTAGAATACTGTAGAACTATCAAATAAAAACAAAGACATTTTCATGTGTTCAGATGCAGAAACTCACACATTCTGTTATTCATCACATATGTTTCTTTGAAAATCATACAAGGGTACATTACTGGCCACTGTCTTTGTTAGAAGCATTCACTGAAGTTGGGCATTTTACAAGAGTCTTTTTTTTCTCTCTCTCTCTTTTTTCCCCTCTCTATTTTGTACCTTCCTGCATTGTTTGAATTTTCTAAATATGCTCACGTGCTTCTATCATAAAAATTTTAAATGTCAACAGAGGTTATCTGCATGGTGAGAGCATTGTAATAAATATTATAAAAGGTAGAGTCAGTTGTGTGTGGAGAAAACAAACCAGAAAACCCTAGACAAGAGATGCTCCAAACTCTCAAAATCATGTCACATCCATTGACATGAGAGATTTAAAACATAAATTGTCTCCTGTGCAAAATAGCTAGCTTCATAGCCACCCACTCACCTAAATAGTTATCTGAACACTAAAATTACAAAGATGCTTCCTAGTAAGAAACTATCGAAATAAGGCATTGTGGTAACCCAAGAACACGCCTGTGATGAATAGTATGTAACTGGTTCTAGAGACTTCCCTAATATTCACTCGAAGCATAAGAAAGCCATCATTTTTCATGACAATACAATATCTATGCTTTGATATACACACCCTTCTTACTGGATGAGCAGGGTGAACAGAACTGGGAAGTAGAAACCCTACCCAAGGAGAATCTTCCAGAGTTTCTGGAGTGACAAACTCACAGCAGGCAACTAAGGTGAAGCCACCAAGAGAACTACCTCTGTGCTCAGTTAGGTGAAGTATAAATGCAAAGTAAAGGAAATGGACTTAGAACCTGCATGCTGTATGGGAAGTGGGAAGAGGCAGCACAGTCAAAACAAATCAAAGGGTTCTGCTCCTCTCAGAGGTCCAGCTCTACAACTTCTCTTGCACTTTTTCTCACCTAGTATTTTTATTAGAAGCAAAAAACAGGTGTCCACATTTTTCTATGCCTCTCATTCTCAGCCCAATTTTTTTAATACACAAAAGCTTGTCTTGGGATGGAGAAATAACTTACTTGGAAAAATTCTTGCCATGCAAACATGAGAACTTGAATTCAGATCACCAGCACCAATGCAAAAACTGTGTGCAGAGGTAAATACCTTATAATCCCAACACTGGGAAAGGTGAGACAGTAGGATCCCTGAAGCTTGCTTGCCCACCTAGATAATCAGTGAGCTTCAAGTTCTGTGAGAAATCCTGTCTCAAAAAATAAGGTGGAGCATGAAGGGCGAGATTCTGATGTTAAAGTCCTGTTTCCCCGACTTGTTCTTGATTTGTCATTAAAGAAGGCTAAGGGCCAGTTGCTGGGCAGAAGGTACTGGCAGGACTTCCAGGTCCCAGGAAGAAAAGACAGATGCAAAGGAGAGAGGTCTTTCTGCCAGGATTTGGAGGAAGAAGAACCTAGCAACCATGTGAGGTTTAAAGGGGGAAGGGGTTGAGGAGCGTGGACCTGTGGCCTCTGCTACAAGCAGGTTTCCAAAGATGGTTGGCAGGGGGATAGGTGGGGCTATTCACTGAAGTTTAGGCATGTAGAGAGATGGAGATAATAAATTGGTAAGGGCACACTTCTCCAGGCAGAGATAGTAATGCCCAGCAATTGTGTCTAAAAGGCAAGTTTTAAAGTAACAAACTGTGTGTGTGTGTGTGTGTGTGTGTGTGTCTTTTATCCACAGATTCAAGGGTCTTGCATAACTGGTAACCCAAGCTTGTAACTCGGTCACCTCCTGGAGCAAAGGCAGGTAAAAGGAAAGGTATGCTGGGAGGGGCTGGTAGCCCAGCTGATACCAGGCAAAGGCAGCAGCATTTAAAACTACATGCAAAGAGCCATCTGTGCACTGGTCCTGCCAGGAGACACCTGGTCTCCAGGGAGTGCTTTGACTCCCAGGATTGGAGGTGAAACCACCATTTTCTTTCCAGTGACTATGCAGGCAGGTACAGCCAGGAGCGCAGGGAACACAGGAGTGGCAGAGCATCTGGGACTGAGTCTGTCCAGGCTCCAGCTGAACTTGGGAACTGGGATGAGCCACAGCACTCTGTGCCAAGGGAGAGCTGGTCTCCCAGGGGTACTGAGATAGGCTTGTAAGCCCACAGGAGGTACAAGCTCCAGCCAGAGACAGCAGGACCAACTAACATCAGAGATAAGCAGATGGCAAAAGGCAAACACAGGAATGTTACCAACAGAAACCAAGACAACACTGCACCATCTGAACCCAGCACTCCCACAACACCAAGTCCTGAATACCCACCAGAAAAGCAAGATTTGGATTTAAAAATCACAGCTTGTGTTGCTGATAGAGGACTTCAAGAAGGACATAAATAACTCCCTTAAAGAAAAACAGGAAAACACAACTAAACAGGTTAAGGAATTGAACAAAACCATCCAGGATCTAAAAATGGAAGTAGAACAATAAAGAAATCACAACGGGAAACAACTCTGGACATAGGAACCCTAGGAAAGAAGTCAGGAGTCACAGATGAAAGCATCAACAACAGAATACAAGAGATAGAAGAGAGAATCTCAGATGCAGATGATACCATAGAAAACATTAACACAACAGTCAAAGAAAATGCAAAAATGCAAAAAGCTCCTAACCCAAAATATTCAGGAAATCCAGGACACAATGAGAAGACCAAACCCTAAGGATTATCTGTATAGAAGAAAGCGAAAATTTCCAGTTTAAAGGGCCAGTAACTGTCTTCAACATAATTATAGAAGAAAACTTCACTAACCTAAAAAAAGAAATGCCCATGAACATAAAGAAGCCTTTAGAACTCCATATAGATTGGATCAGAAAAGAAATTCCTCATGTCACATAATAATCAAAATGCCAATTGCACTAAACAAAGAATATTAAAAGCAGTAAGGGGAAAAGGTCAAGTAACATATAAAGGCATACCTATCAGAATTACACCAGACTTCTCACCAGAGACTATTAAACCCAGAAGATCCTGGACAGATGTCATATAAACCCTAAGGGAACACAAATGCCAACCCAGGCTACTATACCCATCAAAACTCTCAATTACCATAGATGGAAAAGCCAAGGTATCCCATGACAAAAACAAATTCACAAAATATCTTTCCACAAATCCAGTCCTTCAAAGGATAATGAATGGAAAACACCAACAAAAGAAGGGAAACTACATCCTAGAAAAAGCAAGAAAATAATCTTCTTTTAACAAACCAAAAAGAAGAGAGCCACAAAAGCATAACTCTACCTCTAATTACAAAAATAACAGGAAGAAGCAATCATTTTCCCTTAATATCTCTTAATATCAATGGACTCAATTCTCTAATAGAAAGTCATAGACTAGCAGGCTGGATACACAAACAGGACCCAACATGTTGCTGCATACAGTAAACTCACTTCAGGAACAAAGACAGGCACTACCTCAGAGTAAAAGACTGGAAAACAATTTTTCAAGCCAATGGTCTCAAGAAACAAGCTGGTATAGCCATTTGAATATTGAATAAAATCCGACTTTCAACCTAAAGTAATAAGAAAAGATAAGGAAGAACACTTCATACACATCAAAGGAAAAATCTACCAAGATGAACTCATAATTCTGAACATCTATGCTCCAAATACAAGCGCACCCACATTCATAAAAGAAACTTTACTAAATCTCAAAGCATACATTGCACCTCACACAATAATTGGGGGAGACTTCAACACCCCACTCTCATCAATGGGCAGATCAGGGAAACACAAACTAAACAGAGACCCAGTGAAACTAACAGAAGTTGTGAACCAAATGGATTAACAGATATTTATAGAAATTCCATCCTAAAGCAAAGGAATATACCTTCTTCTCAGCACCTCATGGTACCTACTCCAAAACTGACCATACACTCGGTCACAAAACAGACCTTAAAGATATAAAAAAGATTGAAATAATCCCAAGTACCTTATCAAATCACCACAGACTAAGGCTTCAAAAACAACAAAAACAACATAAAGCCCACATATACTTGGAAACTAAATAACATTCTATTCAAGGACAACTTGGTCAAGGAAGAAATAAAGAAAGGAATAAAAGACTTGTTAGAATTTAATGAAAACAAAGGTACAACATACCCAAACTTATGGGACACAATGAAAGCAGTGCTAAGAGGAAAACTCAAAGCTTTGAGTACCTCCAAAAAGAAACTGGAAAGAGCATACATATAATAGCAGCTTAACAGCGCATCTGAAGGCTCTAAAACAAAAAGAAGCAAGCACACCCAAGAGAAGCAGACAGCAGGAAATAATCAAACTCAGGGCTGAAATCAACCAAGTAGAGACAAAAAGAACCATACAAAGAATCAACCAAACCAGGAACTGGTTCTTTGAAGAAACCAACAAGATATAAACTCTTAGCCAAAGTAACCAGAGGGAACAGAGACAGTATCCAAATCAACAAAATCAGAAATGAAAAGGGAAACATAACAACAGAGGAAATAAAAAAAAAATTAGACCCTACTACAAAAGCCTATACTCAACAAAAGTGGAAAATCTAGATGTAATGGACAATTTTCATCTAGATTGATACCTAGTACCAAAATTAAACTAGGATCAGATAAACCGTCTAAACAGGCCCATAATCCCTAAACTGGCAGTCAGCATGTAGAAGAATACAAATTGATCCATTCTTATCTCCCTGTAAAAGCTCGAGTCTAATGGATCAAGGGACTCCACATAAAACCAGATATACTGAAACTTATAGAGAAAAAAGTGGGGAAGAGCCTTGAACACATGGGCACAGGGGAAAATTTCCTGAACAGAACACCAATGGCTTATGCTCTAAGATGAAAAATCGACAAACGGGACCTCATAAAATTGCAAAGATTCTGTAAGGCAAAGGACACTGTCAACAGGACAAAACGGCAACCAACAGATTGGGAAAAGATCTTTACCATTCCTATATCCAACAGAGGGCTTATATCCAATATATACAAAGAACTCAAGTAGTTAGACTCCAGAAAACCAAAGAACCCTATTAAAAATGGGGTACAGAGCTAAACAAAGAATTCTCTACTGAAGAATACAGGATGGCTGAGAAACACCTAAAGAAATGTTCAACATCCTTAGTCATCAGGGAAATGCAAATCAAAACAACCCTGAGATTCCACCTCATGCCAGTCAGAATGGCTAGTATCAAAAACTCAGGGGACTGCAGATGCTGAAGAAGATGTGAAGAAAGATGAACATTTCTCCATTGCTGGTGGGATTGCAAGCTGGTAAAACCACTCTGGAAATCAATTTGGAAGTTCCTCAGAAATTTGGACATAGCTATACCACTCCTGGGCATATACCCAGAAAATGCTCTAATGTATAATAAGGACACATGCTCCACTATGTTCATAGCAGCCTTATTTATAATAGCCAGAAGCTGGAAAGAACCCAGATGACCCTCAATGAGGAATGGATACAGAAAATGTAGTATATTTACACAATGGAGTACTACTTAGCTATTAAAAACAATGAATTCATGAAATTCTTAGGCAAATTATGGCAATAGAAAATATCATCCTGAGTGAGATAACCCAATCACAAAAGAACACACACAGACACACAGTATGCACTCACTGATAAGTGGATATTAGTTCAAAAGCTTGGAATACCCAAGATACAACCCACAGACCACATGAAGCTCAAGAAGAAGGAAGACTAAGTGTAGATACTTTGATCCTTTTTATAAAGGAGATTAAATTCCCATGGCTCACAGCCAACCAATGGACTGAGCACAGGGTCCCCAATGGAACATCTAAAGAAAGGACCCAAAGAGCTGAAGAGGTTTGTAGCCCCATAGGAAGAACAATAATATGTACCAACCAGTATCCCCAGAGCTCCCAGGGACTAAAGCACCAACCAAAGAGTACACAGGGAGGGACCCTTGGCTCTAGCTATATATGTAGCAGAGGATAGCCTTTTCAGACATCAATGAGAGGAGAGGCCATTGGTCCTGTGAAGGATTGATGCCCCAATGTAGGGGGAGTTCCAGGTCAGGGAGGTGGGTCGGGGAGAGTGGCAAGCAAGGGGAGGGGGCATGGGATAGGGGGTTTTCAGAAGGGTAACAAGGAAAGGGGATTCTATTTGAAATATAAATAAATCCAATATCTAATAAAAAATCTAAAAAAAAAAACCCTACAAAAAGAGTATAATTGAGGAAGACATCTAACATCAACCCATTGCCACTATGCATACACATACACATGTATCCCAATGTATTTATACCATATTTATAAATATCTACACAGCACACATACACTTACCCCACAGTACAGAGATGGATGTTATTAGACTGTGGGATTACTATGTGCAATAACATTATGTGTCTACTTTGTTATATGGACTTTGTTATATGGACTTTGTTAGACTATGGGACTTTGTTATATGGACTTTGTTAGACTATGTGCAATAACATTATGTGTCTACTGTAGCTCAGCTTGTGGCAGCTGCTTGCACAGCTCCACGTGGGTGCAGGCAACATCTACCATCACAGAGGAGGACAGTGGGACTTAGAAAGGCTGACCTGGGTCCACAGTGACTATGCAGCTAGGACATAGCTGCATGGTTGGGGCCTAGTTAAACACTGTGGATGCTATACAGTGTTTCCAAAGATAAACTGCCTCCCCTGCCACCATTTGACTTTACCTGTATCAAACAAGAACGGGATATGCAATAACTCAACTGTCCTTGTATTCTGTATATATATCATTCTCCAGGAATGAAGATGTTCAGCATCTGAGCTTTTCAAGCGATAGCACTGAGCACTTAACAGTTGGCTGGTGATTAAACTGCTGAAGAATTTTCACTGAATGTCATCTTAGTTCATTGGAATATAAGTATATATGCGGGCTATCATATTAGACAATTCAGTTCTAGCCAAAGTCACTCAGGAATTATTTAATTTCTATCAAAAGAAGAGAAATGAGAGAGAAGTAGCTCTATATTTAAAAACTCACAAACTATTGAGTGGTGGTGAGGGGAACAAATCTTTTGAGATTATCTTGTCCAACCCGATCATCTTGCACAGATGAACACACCAAGAGCCACAGACATAAGCCAATTCATGGAGAAGGGTCAAATCCACAGTTAGCCTTTTAAGCCGCACCTGAGTGTGCTGCATAGTGTCTAGCACAGGTTTAAATGACTGCACAGGCTTGACCTAAGGTTCTTAGCTTAATATTTTATCTATGCTCCCTGGACTTATAAGAAGTCATAGACAGGTAGAGGGCAGAGTCTTAGGCAGGACTCCCTGAATAGGTAACAGACAATCTAAGGTAAAATTCCACATGGTAGAGAAGCAGGCCAAAGCTGATGACTGTCCTGCTAGCTAATTCCATAAGGTATTGTTAAGGAAAGAAGTGTGGCCAAACGCCTCTCAGTTCTATATCATAAGTGTCTCCCTTCAAAATCTAACATTCCCTGCACCGTGCCCTCCTTCCCACCCTCTGCCCACAAACGGGTCAAGTCCTGCACACTTCTCCATAGAACAGCTCTTCTATTTAATTAGGTTAATAGGTCACTGATAGGTTAATTGGGTTAAATTCTGGGCAGAGAGAATGTTCTAATTGCTGCTGCTGTCCCATTACCCCAGGCTGAGTGGAATCTGCACACACCAGTCTGTATTCTGCCCCTCCAAGGCCAGTTTACACTGGGAACACCAGATTAGCACAGGGCAGCTTCATGCCCCCAAATGCTCTGGCAAAGGCATTTTGAAAAAGAGTACTTTTCTCCCTTCTAAATGATTTCTTCCAGGTTTCCTGTGAAACAAGTCATTTCTTTTTTTTTTTTTTTCTTGACAAATGAAAGGGGGGAAATGCCTTTTCAAATCCAGGGCACTTGAAAGTTTCATTTTCCTGTTTTAATTTGCTTCAGCGTTTCAAGGGAATAATAATAGTTTTTTAATGCCAAAGGTGGCTTTCATCACTCAAAACCCTCTAATTTCCTCCCATATTGCAAGTAATGTGTTAATAGCTCCAAAATGAAATATTACCTAAAACACAACTTGGTAATTTTCCTCACAGTTCAAAGTTATTTGAAAAAGAAGCATCACCTTTCGCAAATATTTACTTTGCAACTAGAGAAGACGCTGCCGCGAATAATCTATTCTCTCCTCTTGTGTGCTGCCTTAGAATCTTCAGTTAAGAAAAAAGAGAAATAAATGGAGAAAAAACTGTCCCTCCTTCTCCTGACCCAATGCCAGGGGTCATCTAAAGCCCCAAATCTACCTTTATAATCCCATACCACCCTGAATACATATAATGGAGAGAGAGAGAGAGAGAGAGAGAGAGAGAGAGAGAGAGAGAGCTTCCGCATTCAACGGCCTCCTTATAGGACACACACCAAAGAAAAGATGTGCATAGAGGCCATAGAGAATTTAAAAGATTTATTTATGATGTATTACTGTAATTTTTAATTTAGACATGCAAATTTTTTAATTTGCACCGACTGCTCTGCCTTAATGGTTTTGATTAATACTTGGAGGTAGTGTTTGTGAAAGAGATTTATACCGTGATTCATCTGCAAAATAATCAAATCATTACCAGCTAATGACAAAGCTGTGAAAAATGATATAGATATTGTGTAACTTCCAGCTACGGCCGAGCACGTGGAGGTACGGGATCCTTCCAGCAAATGTGGGCTTGTGTTAATAACTGCTGGGAAGTTCGCTCTAGGTCCACTCTAATTTGGCAACAAAAAACATTGATCTTAATAAAGCTGTCTGATAAAAGGAGCAGTGATTAACATCCAGAGCCCTTGCTCTGCTACTGATGCCAAGGTCCCCCCTTTTTTTTTCCAGGAATGAAATTCCACTGCACTTCCTGCTTATCGCTCCGTCTCACCTCAGCCTTTTTGTGGTTCTCCAGATAAGGCTGCAGACAGCCTGGGGAGGGTGGGACAGCCAAGCGAGGGAGCAGCGCTGGCCTGCCGGCTACAGGTGGCAATTATGGGGAAGAAAGAATCAGAGCCAGGGAAGCCCTCCCTTCCCAGAGTCAAGGAGACCACAGTCTCCTCTCCTTTATCTCCTGCTTTGCAGATTTATTGGCCAAGGTGGGGCTTGGGGGGGGGGGAGGCCACTCCTGGGCGGGTCCCGTTCACGAGGGATGGCCCAGGGTTTCACTAGAGCTCTCCTCAGAGACCAGAGGAGCTCTCCCTCCCACTCACACCGCTACCTTGGCACAGGGACAGGTTCGGATTTTAACTTTCTGACCACCTCACGCTCTCTGTCCCTACAAAATAATAAAATTACCTTTGAGAGCTTGGTTTAGGGGAGAAGGAAAGGACAGAGTCTCATTCTCACTTTGTAGCCCAGGCTGGCCTGAGGCTTTAGGTAGAGGACTGGAAAGCCTCCAGCCTCGGCCTCCCAAATGGCGGAGATGGCAGATATGAGCCACCATTTTAAATTAAAGCCACTTTTAAAAAGGTACATGTCTTGTGATCTTTGAAAATCCAGCTGTTAGCAGTGTATTTATCATGTGGGCCTCTTGATTTGGGAATAGGTACACACACGGTGGAATGCCTCGTGGCATTAATTGTCCTGAGAACCCTAGCAGCAGAGGTTGGAACACCCTGTCTTCTTCATCGTGAATCCTTGAAGCAAACAGGATGCCACTGCTGCTGTCATCTTTCTTTTCTTCATCAGTCTAGCTCTCTCCGTGTGGACAAAAGCAAACCCGGCCCAGATGGACATGGGACTTATTTCTGACCTGGTCTAGCATCAGCATCTGCCTTAAGTTACTATGGAAAAGTGAAAATTCTCCATCTAAGGAGCCGGAAGTGAGAGTGGGTGAAGAGGACTGGGGTGAAGTGGAGGGAGAGCTTTAAAAGAAGAACGTGTTCAGTCACAATAACGGCCTCTGAAGTAATAATATTTTAATGCACCATAAAGAAAGCCAGTTCCTCTTTTATCCAGCTCCTCACAAAGGAAAAGCCAGGGAGTTGATAATCATTAATATTTCACTAAGGACCCATCCATATTTTCTGTGATGGTGACACAGACCCACTACTTCATCAGGAAGCCATTTTACAAAATTAGAAGAAGCCAGCACCATTCTGCAAAGCCCCAGTCAGGACTACTTATCATTATTATTTATTACTTACTGGGTGCCAAGTGGGTCCATGTTGCAGAGAGGGACTTTGAGAGGCTCCATGTAACAGCAGACAGTTCCTGTTCACTGGGCTCACAATCCAGCTCCAATTGTACAGCGATGATGGCTCTTGTGTCTTTAATTACTGGTAACTACCACAAAAGGAAGATCAGAACTTTCTATCACTGTTCTAGACATGAAGATAAATGAAGGGGGAAGCAATACGTATAATTAATTTTATCCAGAGCTGGAAGAGGAAAACTTTCAGCTGTGGTACCACACATAGCATCAGGACAGGGCTGCTACCAGAACAGGTACCACTCACTGACTCAGAGACAGGATGGCAGCTGCCACTGCAGAAAGGTCCAGGAAAGGCAAACAAAAGAAGCACAGCATTTCTGACATTGTCTCATCTCAACATGGCATTTTGACACACACTCCATGTGACATCTCCATGCTTGTGCCCAGGGAAGCTGTAGGAGTTCAGCCAGTAAGTTCAAAGCCAGCCTAAAATCCAAGGCATTCAGAATAAACCCATGTCACAAACCTTTGGGCAGCGAAGCATCTTGTACAACTCATGAGTAAGATACCTTGCAAATAAGGAGACCAGGAGAGATGAGGGATGGGAAATGTGCACTCAGAGGTAGACGTGCAGGAAGTTGTCGAGACGTATTGGAACAATCCCCCTAAAGCCTGGAAGAGCAAGGCTGCTGAATCTTCAAGTAGCAGACCATGTATCCACCCCTTAACTTCTAGGAGCTTCTAGTGACTGGACTGGGCACTCTAAAGAAATTAAATCCAAAATAGAGGCATCATGCTGATGGCGAAGGAGGGAAATATTTCTTCATCTGCCAATAACATGTGAAAACAAGATGAATTTACCTCTGTTTTCCAAGTTTAGAAAATATATTAAGGACGAATAGTTGATATCATTGAGACTATTCTGCTGCTGCTAGCTGACCACCAACATTCTGGAATCAGTCTTCCCAATGACTGGAGAGCTGGTGTCACATGACTGGTTGCCACAGCAAGACAAGGCAATTATAGAGTATTCCCTGTACATGTAAGTGTGTGTGTGTGTGTGTGTGTGTGTGTGTGTGTGTCTGTGTGTCTCTGTTTGTGTGTGTGTGTGTTTGTGTGTGTATGTGTGTATGTATGTGTGTGTGTGTGTGTGTGTGTGTGTGTGTGTGTATGACCATACACAGGTGTCTATTTAAAAAGTTTACATGTGGCTATTGTACGGTTCCAAGGAAGGTGGTATCCATATTACTGAAGCTTAATACATCATAAGTAAAGGAAAGAGTCCTCACCGCACTTACTGTGTTTCTCTGTCCCATATTCCCTTGAAGCCAGAAGTGGTCCCATGGCTGAGGACTACTGGGCTAAGTTATGACTTTTGTCACATATCTTCTTCTTTCTTATTTGTCTCTGTAAATGTAAATATTGCTTTTGTTCCTCAGATGAAGTAAAGAATTGAGAGCCATACCCAAGTTTTATGAATATATGGCTTGGGCTGAGCCCAGAGTGTTTCTGTCTAACTATCACTAGGTCTAGGCTTGGAAGATTCTAGCCTCCATACAGTCTAGTCTTCTATAAGCCCAGATCTTGAAGGTTTCAGCTTCCAGCCTCTGTCTAATAACCGAGGCCTCAAAAGTTTCAGAATCTGAGATTTACCACTGAATAAATTTACCCTTTCTAGTTCTTTCTGAACTCTGGCTGGCTGGCTCAACTTAGCTGTTCTGGCTCAAGCTTCTTCCCAAGCTGACTAATTCAAATTGACTTCTCTCAGCTCATGACTGAATTGCTCTACTTGCAAGGACTGCCTTTGACCTCCATGAATTTAACTGTTGTGCTTTGAACTGAGCTTGACTTCATTCAACTGAACTGTACAGAACTGAATTCCTCCAAACTCAACTGGAACAAACCGATTTGAACTGAACCAAACTGAACCAAACTGAACTGACGCAACTCTCTCTCCCTAGCTGTCCTTAAGTAGCCTCTCTTTCCTGTCTGTCAAGAGAGTTGGGTGTATCCTGTCTCTTATTCATTTCTGCTTTGTCACTTTGTCAGCCCCTCAATTAGATGTCATTGTTTGGGATTAAAGGTGTGTACTAAAGGAATGTCTACCTTCCAGCCAGGAGGATTAAAGGCATGTGGAGTGTCTGCATTCCAGCTGGATCTTATCTTTGGATATGATTACTTGACAGAGCAGCCATGTTGCTAGATTAAAATTTCTCTGCAGCCCCCATTTTTTTGTCTGTCCAGGTGTATATCTGACAACACATGGATCAACTACCTTGAGTATAAAGTAAGGAAGATGGGAAGTTGGAGAGGAGCAGGTCTTTAAAAACCCATTGGTCCATTGCAGCTAACACAGGCTTACATGTTGGATGATAAAGCCCTCCATCATTTCAGTGTAGCATGTAGTTTTTACTGTCCCACTTTAATGTTCCTGGGCAGCCCATGGAACTGCCATCTGCCCAGATTCTCTTGGATCTGTGGATGAAAGACACACACACCAGCTCATTTTTAACCTGCCTTTCTGGCTCAGAGGCTGGACTCTTCTAAGCCTCTCATGGCTAATGTCCCCTTTCTTCTCTTTACTCCTATCTCAACACCTCTAAGTCTTACCTCACTCAGCTTAGTTGCCTGGTTACCTTATGTGAAGCCCATTGGTCTTGCTGCCCAAGATGCTTTTTGGGCTGCTTTCCCTTTCCACCTACATTTTGGAAGATCTCCCCTGTGACTCTTAAGTCTGTTCAGTCTCTCCCCTAAGCATATCCATTCTCCTTCTTCTGACCTCCCTCTCTCCCTACCTGCAGGAACCTGAAAATCCCACCTCTTTCTTTCCGCCCAACCATTAGCCACTGGCATTGTTATTGATTGATCAAGAACCAATTGGGGACAAGAACCTTCAGCATCCCATACTCAGAGATTCCCAATTAAATCAAAGCATCAGAACCACTCCTCTATATTTCAGCCTTTGCCTGTTTTCCTAAGCTGATGAATTTCAGCCCCAGTGTACATAGCTATAATCCAGAACAGAGATTAACCCCATGGACCTTGGCCTAAGGAGGTGGCATAAAGTCAGTGCAAAATGACTGTCCTTATCTACTACATGAATTCCTCCTCAGAGTTCTCCTTAGTGCCAGCCTGGACACTAAGCTGTGAAACTGCGGGCCTGTATAGAACTATTTGCCATTATGCTTAGCATCCTTCTTCTGTGCTCGATTCCCCCATGAGTTCATTTTCTTGCCTCCTTCTTTGCAACTTTCTCCCCATTACAAAAGTGTCCCAGCCCTTGTTGATCCAACTGAGAGTCTTCCCCAAATCTGGCGCCTAGAGAGAGAACAAGAAAGGCTCTTCAGCAGGCTGAAGGCATCCATTTATTGGGGCAAGTGGGTAGGAAGGTGTTTGGATATTACATATTTTGTGGAGAGGAAGTGACTGAGTTCCCTCCCCTCCCATTAAAGGTTTTTCCAGGAAGTAATTTTCTAGAATGTGCCGGAAATAAATCTTCCCTAGTATCAATCCTGAGGTCCTTCAGTTTACCTGGTGACTCATAGTTGCTTTCCAGGATAATGTTGGCGTCAAACCTATAATGCTTCTGCCTCTGCCTCTTGAGTATTTAGGATTGCAAGTGTGCACCTCCAGTCCTGGCTCTTGATGAAATGAGGATGAATGCTTAGCAAATGCTAAGTATCTTCTCAGGTGCTTCATATGCTACTTCCCTTGATCCCCAAAATAGCCCTAGCAGATCATCTAGAATAACTCAGGGACTAGGATCATCTAGAAAAACTCATGGCAAAGTTTTGTTTTGTTTTTTTTTAACTCTCAAATTGAATTTATTGACAGTCCTTCACCAAGTCTGTGGACTATTCTTCCTGTAGGCATATGCTAATCCACCTTCTGTTCTCATTTTATAGATGAGGAAAGTATGTTTCAGAGAGCAGAATAGAGTATCTGCAAAAAAGTAGCAGCCTTGGGATTCAGAATTCTGCCTGCATCTCCAGGGCTTTTTCTGCAGAGTAAGAATTGGACTATAATCTCCCCCATGGCTCTATCAAGTGCCAGCCACTGAAGGTGAAGTCAGCTTCCCTCCAAAAAAGAGCTTTGTTGGAGGGGCATAGGAAGGAAGAAACCCTGGGAAGAGCACCTAAATGATGGGAAATGTCTAGAAGCCCAGTGGAATCTGAGCCCTCTGAGTAACTTTGGGTGTCCTTAGGCTAATAGGATCCCTGAGCTCTTAGGGACACATCAAGAAGTAACTCTTCCCTGACAATGTCTTGTGATCTATCAACAATGAAAAAGGCTCTTGATGTGTCTCCTAGTAACATTTGTTCCTCCTCTCTCAGCCATGACTCTGGAAAACTATATGGTGTACAATAGGCAATATGGAGTAAAAACTGGTAACAGTTCAGTGAGAGCAAGCTGGAAGTAGAAGAGAGTGGGACAGACAGAGCAGGGTGGCAGCAGCTCTATATTCTGAGACTATGAATAAAAACCACTAGGAAAATTCACCAGCAGCTATCCTTTCTACAGACACCCACAAATAAAACAGGGCTGACCAAAGTCCCACCTCACCTAAGAAGAAAGCTGAGTGCTTTCCAGGGACTGAACCCCATCTTTTGCTTTGCCCTATGTCTGACTCTTGGTTGGTCATCCACCATGAAAATTAAACTAAAAGACAGGATGTTTCGTGTCCAGCCCCTTGGCTATTTGGGTTTAGTTATTTCCAAAACTACCAGGTTAGAACCTTTCCCTAAGTTCTGTGATTACCTCTTGTACGTTGATGGTGCTAGGAAGAGAGTGGAAGGAAGGAGAACTCTGAGGTTCTGCACGTTGATGGTGCTAGGAAGAGAGTGGAAGGAAGGAGAACTCTGAGGTTCTGCGAACAATGACAAATGTGGTTTCTAGGTCCAAATGTGGACTGCCTTGATTTTAATGGCATCCATCTGAGCATGACAAAGTCATTCAACAGACATTTGCTACAGATCTATTTGCTAGTCCAAAGGAGATTCGCAGAACATTCTTACAAAATAGGTGTCAAGGCACAAAGGAGAAAGATCTTAGCGTTAGTACTTGTGGCTGATTTGTGAAGAGAAAACAACCCAGAAGCTTAGGCTTTAAAATAGAAAGATCAAGAAGCCTAAGGCAGAAGTGTAAGTGTCATTTGAGAAAGGGGAAGCACTCCAGACTTAATGAGGAGTGCTACATCACTCACTGTTTGTTCTGTGCTCTAAACAAAGAACAAGGTTGGTATTGAGATTCAGCTTCTCCTGCTTGGCAGATGTAAAGCACCCTGTGTACCTCTGCCTGTATGTGACAGCTTCCCTGAATTCCCACAATCACACCTGGGGCACTCTCAGTATGTTGGTAGATTTTTGGTCAGTTCTCTTGAGTGAGAAGAAGGTATCTAGTATCCTTAATTCTCATTTACTCCTTGTACATGGTCGTGGTGATCATGTGTGGCCCAGAAGAGAAGAGAATCACCACAATAAAGCTCTCAATTGGTGGATTAAATAAAATGTTTTATCATTGATTTCTAAATTACTAAACTACGTTGAGATGTTGCCAGTGTCTCTTTAATAGAACTGCCAAAAAACATTTAATTTTTTCATATAAAACACACCCAGAAAACTGAACAAATTTCATCAAAATGTTTAAATGCCAGAAATGATTCCAATCTAATAAAACATTAAGGCCTTGCGTTGTCTGTATTGTGTACACGGCAGACCTCCATAAACGACACGGCTGGAACCTGCTTTTTAATTCTTTTGCACAAAAGCACCAATTTAGGTCCTGCTGGGAAACCTTTCGAGGGATCACTCTGTAAATAAAGCAAACCAATTTCTTAAAATACAGTTAGCCACAAGCAGTTCCCGCAGGTCTGCAAGGAATCTCTGCTGATCAGACGCTGAGGCGGCCTGGGCCATCAGCTGGTGAGACAGAATCTGTTGGTATCTGCTGGTTCCCTGAGTGACAGCCGTGTGCAATCACAGAGGCATGTAGATACACATCAGACAGCATGCACACAGAAACAAGCAGCGGGAGGGGAGGGTTTTGGATCCCAAATGGACGTTGGCATGGAACACTTTGAAACTGCCATCTCCCAGAGCCTGACCATTTTTTTTTCCCACCCAGCACTCACAGTCTACAAAGCGAAAGCTATAAAATGGGGAAGAAACCTTGACTTTTATGGTGCTCATCAGATTCTCCAGGTGTAGTGTTGCTGGCTTATGTTCCGGAATATTCTTTAAATATTTAGTTTACTTTTAATTATGTGTACATGGGGGTGGGGGAGGGGACACTGATGTAAGTTCCCACAAAGTCCTGAAGAGGATATTGGCACCCATGGAACTGGAGTTATAGTCAGTGCTGAGGCCTTAGACGTGGGTCCTCTAACCCAAACTTGGGTCCTGTGCAAGAGCAGTACACACCCTTAACCACTGTGCCTTCTCTCCAACCTACACCCTGTGATCTAATCCCTTGCCATATAGTGGAATGTTGATTTTAGCAGCAGAGAAGAGCAAACAATTCCTCAGGCAGAAGGCCCTGTGCAAGGCAAAATTAAAATCCACATGAATCACACCAATCCTACTCTTCCTCCATTTCTACTTGGGAGAAGAGCAGATGCCCCTCACCTTGGCAGACTCATTATAAATAAGAATCCATTTTATTCTAAAGTAAACCCCCTGAAAAAAAAAGCCAGGCTAGATTCAGCCAACCAAGGACTTCATGCCTTATTTTTCTAATATGTTTTATGGACAGTGGGAAGAGAAGACGAGGATAGAAAGTCTAAGAAGATGGTTAGCCTCCTTGGACAGGGCTCAGCAGTACTTCCTCCACAGTGCTGCAGGTTGGGACCTGGGACAGTGTACATCACACCCAGAGATCCCACAAGTGTCCATGAGTAACTGAAGCCACGTCCTGCCCCTGAATCAAGAGCTAAGATTTACAAGAAAGCCAGTGAAATTCTCTGAGGAGAGCAAACCCACTTCTTGTCAACCTGAAAGATCAGTTAGAGTTCCCAGAATTCACCCCCAGAGTGTGCCCCTAAGTCACCCAGTGAGGGACTGTGAGAAACTGTGTAAATGGACTCAGAACAAAACAAGACTCACCTGACAGGGAGTTTCATTATGAACCTGGGGTTTTTTTAGAATTGATGATGTCACACAGCTTTGAAATGTTGGGAAGTTGGGGGCCTCCCATCTACCACTCCTTGCTCAGGTGAACTTGATATGTCTGATAAACCTCCCTTCCCGATTCACATGGCATAAGCAGCTCATCCTCCCAGTAGGTCCCATGAGCTCTCGAGCCCACCCTGCCCTTCTCACCATTAGAAGTGGTTAACAACCAAGTCTGGTGTCATCGTCTCTGTTCTTAATAATGTTTACCACAAACTGAGACAAGTCATAAAGAGGCTTATTTTGGCTCAGAGTTCCGGTCCAAGGTTAAGAGACTGCATCTAGTGATGACCTTCTGCCTGGCAGATTCCCAAGGCTCACGGGGCATCATATGGCAAGAGCAAAAAACATGAGAGAAAACTAGCCCCCCTGCCTGCTTCGGCAGACTACTCTTGAAATAACCCATTAACCAATTAATTCATTGATTGCATGAAGGAATTCCTCTATCCATTAGGGAACAACCCTAATTGTCCCATACCCAGTTCTACTTTATGTCTCATACTGGACATTGAATTTCATTGAGTTTGGACAGGGGAGGCCGTATTCCTCATGAATTTCTGTGCATTTCCAAGGCGGAGTCAGTCTCCGCCAGACCATATAGCCACCATCATGGATGAGTTCCCAGCTGTCTGAAGCAATGGGAATCTCTGAGGCAGCCATACCTCCAAAGTGCCAATTTGAACTTGAGTTATTTGAGTTATACAGAAGCTTTGCCACTCATGCACACAGGAGAATCGACCAGCCATACACACGAGCAAATGTACCAGAACATAAGAATCCAGGACCCTAAAGCAGAATACAGAGTCTTACGTCCCACCCTTGAGTTAAGGGATTATAATCTGCATTTTATAGCATCCTCACGTGATTCATATGTGCATCAATGTTTGGGAATCTCTGAGATAGGCCCAAGTTTTCTGAGGGTGTCACAAGCATTAGTAACTGACTTGTTATACATAAGAATCTCAGAGCTACTGAACCCAGACTTCTCCCTCAACGAGACTTGAGGAAGGTACACACATGTTAATGCTGGGAACATGCAGACCTGACTAGCAGCTTCAGTGCCACCACTCCATTAGTGCAGGGGTTTAGGATCAAGATAGAGCAAGCATAACCCTGTGCAGTTTCAGATTTTTTTTTTACTGGATATTTTCTTTATTTACATTTCAAATGTTTTCCCCTTCCCAGGTCTCCCCTTCAGAAACCCTCTATCCCTTCTCCCTCCCCCTGCCTCTATGAGGGTGCTCCCCTACCCATCCACCCACCCACTCCTGTCTTCCCACTTTGGCATTCCCCTACTCTAGGGCATTGAACACCTTCAGATCCAAGGGCCTCTCCTCCCACTGATGCCAACAAGGCCATCCTCTGCCACATATGCAGCCGGAGCCATGGCTCCCTCCATGTGTACCCTTTGGCTGGTGGTCCAGTCCCCAGGAGCTCGGGAGTGAGGCAGTTGGCCTGTTGATACTGATGATACCCCCATGAGGCTGCAAACTCCCTGAGTTCCTTCTCCAGCTCCTCCATCAGGGACCCCCGCACTCAGTCCAATGGTTGGCTGCAAACATCCACCTCTGTATTTGTCAGGCTCTGGCAGGGCCTCTCAGGAGACAGCCATATCAGGCTCCTGTCAGCAAGCACTTCCCGGCATCCACAATAGTGTCCAGGGTTTGGTGACTGTATATGGGATGGCTAATATCTACTTATCAGAGATTGCATACTGTGTGTGTTCTTTTGTGACTGAGTTACCTCACTCAGGATGATATTTTCATCATTTTCAGGTTCCATCCATTTGCCTGCAAATTTCATGAAAAGCCAATAGAAACTTCTCTCAGGAAATTTGAAGGGATCGAGTTAGGTCACATAGATAATGCACCAGGAAACAGTTCAAGTGTATTAAACAGTTAATAAATGGCTGTCTTTAGTTTCATCTGTTTGTTCCTTGCCTCTGCCCTAAACACCATCCCACTGAGCTACCCAGCTTCCCTTCCAGCTTTCATACACTCTGCTTTGACAATTAGTCCATTTTCCTTAAAACTGTTGAGTACCCATTAAACCAAATCCTGGAACTGTAATAGAAACACAAATGGCTTGTGAAATCATTCAGTCTGCGTCTACCTTTCTCTTCTGTTAAATTCAGTTTGGTCTGCGGTGTAGAACTGAAGCAGCAGGGGGACAGTGTAAAGTATTGTAAAACATTTTGATGACACACAGGGAAACCCAGCACTTACCAGCATTTGATTGTCTAACTACTGGTTACAGGTAATGCTACCTGTAATCAGGGTCAGGGTCTGGTGTTTCCAAGTTCTTGGGCTCTTATCCAAAGAACTAAAAATAAGGTCTCATACACATTTTCAATAGCAAGATACACTGTCCAGGCTGACAGCGGACCCACATGAGTAAGGGTGATCAATGTTCCTATCATATGGTGCTTTCTTTTATGGGGTTCACGGGGGTGGTTCTGTTTCCAGTGATATATTGGAATTGCATAAGGCCTTGATGGCTGTATGTCCCTTCCCTTAATACATCTGATTTTAATTATATGCATGCCCAATTAATGATAAAACAGTTAATAGAGGATTCTCCCTACAAGTTTACTTGAGGACACAGTTTTGTCTTATTGAATGTGTACCCCAAACAAGTTCAGAGCAGACTGGCATTTCTGCTCTTCATACTGCCTACATTGGGAATATGCTTGAATAGCAGCTAAGTTTGACTATTTCAAGAGATTGAACATCTTACTCTCTTATTCAGAGAGAGGTATGTGTAGCCTGATATAATTAGGGTCCTGGAGTGGCTAAGGTTGCTAGGTACACTATTTAGACAAACGTGTGTTTATGTACATACATGAAAGGAGCTAGGATGCCCAATGCATTATTATGGGGTGGGGGGACTATCCAAAACCAAATGGTTATCAGATTGCTAAACCATTCCCTAAGCTTGCATGCCTCAGGGAGACTGAGAATAATTTTGCAATTGAATCCGTAAGAGGCACACTAAGTGTGTGAATGAGGACCATATAAACACACCTAGATGGATAATCCAAGCCGGAGAGGTGGCCTTAGAGAGAATTACAAAACTGAGATGAGAATGAATAGAAGTTAGCATTGGAAGAGGGTCCCAGGCCTGAGGCAGAAAGGACTTCAAATAGTCAGTGAAAGAACAAGAAAAGACAAGTGTCCTGGACCAGTCAGAGAGACGAGGAAAGCTAGCAAGCCAGCTATCAATGAGATCTGGTATTTGAGGAGGAAGAAGTAGATCCTTAATATAGGTGGTTCCTATGGTTTAAGAATAAGGAGTCCTTGGATTGAAATTTGTTCTCATAATAACTAAACAGTGAGAGATGAACAGAAGAGAGCTTTCAGAGATGGTCAACTATAAGCCTTCACTAATGGATTAATCCAGTCACACAAATAATGGGTTGATGGGCTAGTGAGTTATCCATAGAGTAAATCAGCTGTGACCACCCCACCCTGCACCAGAACTATGAACCAAGATAATCCTCACTATACCTCAGCTAGTCTGTGGTATTTTTATTAACAACAGAGAATGGATTAAGGCAGTATCTGAAATAAACATCTCTACCACCCATGACCTTCTAGACACTAGGAAGAGCTCGATAATATTAATGGAAAACCACTAATGCATAAAGAGATTGAATGTGCAATTCAGAGGGACTAAAGACACAACAGATATTAACATTGCAATGTGAGAAAAGAAGGCCACACCAGGGGAAACCAGGGACTGCCCCTCCTAATGTCCACTCTCTCTTGCATTTCAAATATTCTTGCTGGGACTTTTTTTTATTTTTATTTTTATTTAGATTTTATATAAAAGCTCATGTCTTTAATAATCTTATAACTTCTTACCATGCTGAAGTTCCTGCCCTGCCCCTTAGAAGTCTAGCATCATTGATAGCTCCTGCTTCCCTGTTTCCATCCCTGTTCTTCTTATTTATTAAAAAAAAAGTGAAACAGTGCATATGTGTACACAAAAGAATGGATGCTAGGCATGGAGGAATGGGGCAGGACTTGATGGTAAACACAGCCACAACAGGTGTTACACCCAACTCGAATACTACAGCCTTCCCATCTTAACTGAGACTTGAATAGCATTTCAAGTCCAGCCCCTGCCTCCACTCACTGAAGTTTTAATAACTAAATTTAGTGTTTATTGCCCCCTTTTCTTCCATAGATAATTCTGTCACAAGCATTTACATCCATAAACCATACACTTTTAGTTTTATCTGACTTACAGTGTCTTATAAAAATGGGAACTCAATCGCATGTAATCAACATCAGCTGGAATCACTAAGAGCAAAATATGTAAACGTTTAGGTAAATGAAGGAAGATAGGCCATTCGGGTCTTCCAGTTAGGAAAGGATATTTTAGATAAACATGAAGAAGTACTTAGGATTTAAAGAAACAGAAAAACAAAACAAAAACAACAAAAAAGCCAACAAAAAACCCTCCTTCCCTCCAAGTGTCTCCCAACCTAGCAATGCCTTTATAATACAAGTGTTCTCCAAGGGCTGGCATGATGTGAGGTCTCCACTCTGTGCTGGGTATCCCTGGAAGCAGGAGCTGCTACGAAGGTCAGCAAGCTCAGGATTCCAGAGGTGACCTCCTAGGATCAGCCACAGGGAATAAGGGAAGCTGGGCTGGAGCTTGATGGAGATGCCCACAACCATCAGTAAAGGGAAATCTGAAGGTGGGGTGGTCTCTCAGATACTCCACACTGAGGCACAAAGTCCAAATCTTTCATCCAATGGTCACTGGTCATCAGAAGTCTTTTTGATCTTGTGCAAAAAAGCTCTCCTCAGCCAAGGTGGTTTCTTCCATCTGACAGTTATGAGGCTAGCCACTAGAAATAGACAATCTTGTCCCTATAAGAAAATCTGGGTGGCACAGGGACTGTCATTCCTCAGATATCTTTTTGAGTCCAAAGAGATCAAATGGCAGTAGCCAACAATGTGCAGTATGGTGGGTGGATTAGGACATAGAAAAAGAAGAAAACAGATAACTCTGAAATTACCTTGGTGTGGAGACAACTTTGAGAAAGATCAATGCTGGACCAACAGTGTAACATCAGAGCTACTGTGTGAATCAGCTTGCATTCCAGCATCCACCTGGTCCTCTCTCTACTTAGGGCTGAGTTACCTAGCTAGCAAATCTAGCACATTCTTAGAGAACCAGCAAACAGGAGGTACAGTATCGCCCCCATTCACACACCCACAGAAAAAGTCTATCTTCATAAACTTACCCAGAATTTAGCATTCAGAAAATCTAGAAGGTAGCTACTTTCACTTCAATGTCAATAAAAATGTGAAATCACTTTGCAAAGTGCAATGCTAATATTTTGAATTAACCAGGTGGGAGAGTGGTGCTGGGCCAAGGAAAGGAACTCAATCTTTTCTAGTACTCTGAAGACTTACTCTCTTAAAGACAAACCTAGGCTTCAGGTTACTGCATAGACACCAGTTCACAGTGAGCGGTCCCACTTGTGAATCTTGGCCACTTGTACCAACAGCACCAAAACTATCGCCTTCCCCGGAACTTTGATTTTTTTTGAGATAAGAACATTTTTCAGCAATCAGAAATATTTTTTAGTAACAAAATGGTAGAGGAGAGAAGAGGAAAACAGAAGAAGGCCAAGGGGATAGAGGAGGGGAGGAAAAAGAGGAAGGGGAAAAGGAGTACAGAGTAGGGGAGGGAAAGGAATCATGGAAAATGAGGGAGAGGGGGCTTACCATGGGTATACTATAAGTTTTCTTTGCTAGTGAGTACTTCCAACCTTTGGCTGAGAAAAGGCTACCAAAAAATGAGAGAGTGAGATTACCTTGAACAGCAGAGAGCACAGGGTGTCTGCCTGAACCACCAGAAGTCTCACTGCCTTTTAGGGACTGCTAGGCTCCCTCTATAAGCTAAGTGACTGAACTGTAGTGAAGGGAGGAAGATGGGGAAGGGAGGAAGGACCTTTGATGAAAGAAAGAAAGAAGGGGAAACTGGGAGGCAATAGCAGCAGGACCTTCAAATACAATGGTTCTGTGGAAGGAATGCATGCTTGTCAGTGTGAAGAGTCCTTATATCCCCAACACACAGTATGCATGCACGCACCCCTCCCCAGAGCCCCTCAGAACAGCAGGAAAGCACAGAGGGACCCACTGGAGCATTGGTGAAAGAGATAGGGTTTGAGTCCACATTTGGGCCAAACACCCAAGAAGGCTGAGCCCGGGGGAGCGATGGAGCTGGGAAGTCCATGGAATTGAGAGCTGACCTGGAGTAGTTGGGAAGCAAGTGCTGAAGCAGCTGCTTTTCCCTGCCCGGCCCTCACCCAGAATCCTTGGCTACACTGGAGATGGGACTGAACGTCTTTCTTCAGAAAAGAGCAGAGTCCCAGATTCCCTTGCTTGGTTATAGAGTTTAAAAGTAACGCAGAAGAAAAGCAGGATGCCAGGATCTCCGGGGAGAGGAGATCTGGGAGAGGAGATCACACATGCAATACTCTGTGCAAATCACTTCCATGTGGATATTCACTTTCTTCTCAGTGGCTTGGCCACCTACCCACAGGCCCACCTACCCGCAGGCCCACCTACCCACAGGCCCACCTACCCACAGGCCCACCTACCCACAGGCCCACCTACCCACAGGCCCACCTACCCACAGGTCCACCTACCCACAGGCCCACCTACCCACAGGCCCACCTACACGCAGGCCCACCTACACGCAGGCCCACCTACACGCAGGCCCACCTACACGCAGGCCCACCTACCCACAGGCCCACCTACCCACAGGCCCACCTACCCGCAGGCCCACCTACCCACAGGCCCACCTACCCGCAGGCCCACCTACACGCAGGCCCACCTACCCACAGGCCCACCTACACACAGGCCCACCTACACACAGGCCCACCTACCCACAGGCCCACCTACCCACAGGCCCACCTACCCACAGGCCCACCTACACACAGGCCCACCTACCCACAGGCCCACCTACCCACAGGCCCACCTACACACAGGCCCACCTACCCACAGGCCCACCTACACACAGGCCCACCTACCCACAGGCCCACCTACACACAGGCCCACCTACCCACAGGCCCACCTACCCACAGGCCCACTTACCCACAGGCCCACCTACCCACAGGCCCACCTACACACAGGCCCACCTACCCACAGGCCCACCTACCCGCAGGCCCACCTACCCGCAGGCCCACCTACCCACAGGCCCACCTACACACAGGCCCACCTACCCACAGGCCCACCTACCCGCAGGCCCACCTACCCACAGTCTTTGCTAAGCTTTGTTGTGTCTAGTCAGTGTGGACCAAGTCCTTTCCCAGTTTTAAGATCAAGTCCCAAGACCAGTAAGGAATAGGGCCAAGAGAACTAGTAAAATGTACCCATTCCGCTCTCACAATTGAATTGCAGAGATTTCATCCTTTAAAGTTTTTACAGCTGAGGCTCGATGTGACAACTTTTACACCTGCAATGTCTTTACTACAGTTCTAGTTTGAGTTTAGAATCCAAGTAGCCCTAAAATACCTTAAACCACTACACCGTTCTTCACCGTCCATCCCCTTCCCTATTAACTGGTTGCATGCATGACAACCTGCTAACTGGGATGCTTGTTCTCATTTAAATTCCTCTTGGTTCATCAGTGCTAGACTGAACCTCCCCATATTCAATACCTTTGAATGCAATTCTGTATGAGCTCAGTGTTTGGATTTGGTCCTTTCTACAATATAGTGGAAAACATGACCATGAGTTTCAAAAGTAGTACCTACTCCAGCACCTCACATAAAGTGAGCCAGCAGTTAGAACCGGGAGTATGGGGTCCAAAGCTGCATGCTATGTGTTCCACTGACTCCAGAACTCTCCTTAGTGTAATTTTAATTCCAACCTGCGTCTCCCTCTATCCCTCCATCGCTCCCTCCCTGCTTCCCTCTTCCCCTGTTTTCCTGTGGTTTTGAGAAGGAGACTTACTATATAGCTCAGGCCTTGAACCCTTGTCATCTAGCCTCAACCCCCACCCTGTGAGGGCTGAGATTACAGGCATGCATCACCATGCTGAGCTTTAACTTTTCCAAGGCAGCAGTGTTTACAGCCCTTCTTCATAGCATCTGCCCAAGCTCATGCAGAAAGTAAGTCGAAAGATATCTTCAAATTCAGGCATCCATCCACATTGTGTGTGTTCAGACAGTCTGCCTAGGAGGCTTTTTCTCCTGCACTCTTTCATTAACAGACTTGTCAGAGTCCAGCCAGAAATCTAAAGGCTGGCATCAGTTTGCAGGGCTGTGGCGAGGGCTTCCTCTGGTCCCCTACCAGAGACAGTAGGGACTTTCTACATGGCTTACTGTACTCAGTCATTCTTTGTTGAAGAATTTCCGTTTCTTTTAGAAAATAAAAAAAAAAATTCTGAAACATCTCTCAGGGTGTATATTTTCAATAGAAAGATAGAAAGGTTAAAGCAGTTAACAGGTTATACTAAACTATGTGCACAAACACATTCAAAGGTCTGAAGCCAGGAAACTGGGATGTTTAATTATTGCATGTGTTAAGCACATGTGGCTAAGATTCATTTTATTATTCCTAAAGAGTGGGTGGGAAGAGCGGTTTGTGGGCATCGTGGCTAAAGGGTGCGACTCTCTAGCAGCTTCGAAGTTGAGCCCTTATTAAGCAACAGGACATCTCATTTCCTTTCCCTAGCTAAAGAGCAAAGACAGTACCTGGAGTGACAGAGAATGGTAATCTGAGGTTAACTGTGAAGAACAATACAGAAGAAACAGAGAGACAACAGAAACCACTTTCCAATTTCTATCATTGCAAAAGAGCATCCTTCTCTTAGGAAGTGGGAAAATTTCTCAATGGGAAGTTAATGGAAGCTAAAAAGCACCAGAACTTGTTCATGTCACGCAAAGGGTTCTTCCTTCCTTCCTTCCTTCCTTCCTTCCTTCCTTCCTTCCTTCCTTTCTTACTTTCTTCCTTCTTTCTTTTCTTTCTTTCTTTCTTTCTTTAGCATTCCAATTAGTCCTTTTTTTTATTCAATATATTTTTTATTTACATTTCAAATGATTTCCCCTTTTCTAGCCCCCCACTCCCCGAAAGTCCCATAAGCCCCCTTTTCTCCCCCTGTCCTCCCACCCACCCCTTCCCACTTCCCCGTTCTGGTTTTGCCCTATACTTCTTCACTGAGTCTTTCTAGAACAAGGGGTCACTTCTCCTTTCTTCTTGTACCTCATTTGATGTATGGATTATGTTTGGGGTATTCCAGTTTTCTAGGTTAATATCCACTTATTAGTGAGTGCATACCATGAGTCACCTTTTGAGTCTGGGTTACCTCACTTAGTATGATGTTTTCTAGCTCCATCCATTTGCCTAAGAATTTCATGAATTCATTGTTTCTAATGGCTGAATAGTACTCCATTGTGTAGATATACCACATTTTTTGCATCCACTCTTCTGTTGAGGGATACCTGGGTTCTTTCCAGCATCTGGCAATTATAAATAGGGTTGCTATGAACATAGTAGAGCATGTATCCTTATTACATGGTGGGGAATCCTCTGGGTATATGCCCAGGAGTGGTATAGCAGGATCTTCTGGAAGTGAGGTGCCCAGTTTTCGGAGGAACCGCCAGACTGATTTCCAGAGTGGTTGTACCAATTTGCAACCCCACCAGCAGTGGAGGAGTTTTAAAAACATTTCTAGGCCAATAACTCACAGATCTATTCTGGCATGGTATGGCATAATTCATATAAAGGGTTTTAGGCCTTTGGGACCATTTTTCTCTGTAGTAACCTCTCAGAACTTACTTAGTAGAAATGAATCCGATGAAGGAATTTGACTATGTTCCAATAAAGCTTCATTTTACTAAGGCAATAAATTGAATCTGTACAAAGTTGGTAGTCAGTTGAATCTTAAGGTTGGGTGTGAAATCTCTGCCCAAAAGACTCATGCCATAAAGGACTGGTCCCTGGCTGGTGGCCTTGTTAGAAAGTTGACTGAATCATGAGGATACTAATTTCATTAATAGGCAAACCAGTTGCTGAGTTTAGTAGCTAAGAGGTAGGACCTACTCTAAGCCAGAAGATTACCAAGGGCCTGTGCTTTAAGGGCAGGTCCCATCCCCAGACCCTTCCCATGCTGCTTCTTGGCACCATAGTACGAACAGCATTGCATACCACACACTATTATCATAATGCTCAGCTTTATCTCAGGCCCAAAGCGATGGCTCTTTGTTCCTCAATATTGTTGTCTCAGGTCTTTTGTCACAGTAATGGAAATGTTGACTTATACTTGAACTCTAAGTTAGGCTCTAAAAGGTATGCATAAAGGAACCTGCTTTCCTAAGGTAGAGTACACTGAAGGTACTTAATGAATGTCCATGAGTGACTTCAAAGGATGAACTATCACCTTAACATTAGCATTATTAACATAGCCTTGGCTAAGGCACCTCATCTTTTAGAGCCTTCAATTCTGAAATTTTTAAGTGAAAAAATAATGCCCATCCTGCTTGTTTGTGGGCTTACAACACCATTGAGCCAACAGTAAAATCGCCAGCATATACTAAATTCTGAAAATGTCTCACATGAAGGTATAACTAACTGCATAGGATAACTGATGTGTGGGTACTTTTGTTTTCTTTTCAAAACCCTACGTTGTCTTCATTTCATCAGATGAGGAAACCAAACGCTTAGCACTTTAAATGGTGTTGGTCCCATATTTACACAGAAGAAACACAACTCCAACTTCAGAGCCTGCATAATCACTGCTCACTACTTTGTATTCTCTGAGCTTGGGAAGCGAACAAGGCAGACACAGATTGTTTGTTCTTTAAATAAATCATGGGCAGCTTCTGTGAACGATAACTTATCTGTATGCCACTGTGCAATCCTCTTGACCTTGTGGGACCTCGAAAGCTTGTTCAACCACTGTGTTTGTAGAAAAGGGTAAGGTGGATAATTGGTGGAAAGCCCATTAGGTGGTAAGTAAATGTTCAATTAACTAATGTGAAAGAGGAGAAATGCCATTTGTTGGGGGGGGGGAGTAGTAGGTAGCCCTGAGAACTGAGGAATGGCTGGAAAAGTCCTTGCTAGAGAAGAACCCACAGAAGGTCGGTAATGGAAAGAGAACGCCAGAGTATCCTCCGAGTATCTCAGCTCATGCTCCAAATTTCCTGGAAAGAGAATCTCTTTCTCCAGCTGCATCAGGCATTTCTGTCCTTATATTAATTAGCAATGGCCAAAGAATAAAGCTGGTGGCAGTGCTGCACCACAGATGGGATGTGCAGAACCAGAAAGCAGCCAGCCAGCCACAGGGACGGATCTATCCTAAGTGGTTTGCCAAATTCACATACCATGTTCTGTCTCCAAATGACCTTGGAATGACATTTTGGATTGAACATGAAAACACTAGACATCTAATGTTTCTTTGAAGTCTCTGTTGAGAGCTCCCCACCAGACACAAATGTGTTATTGAAAGTTCCAAACCTCCCACACTCACCTCCACACCTCTCCTTATCTCCTGTCAGACATCTGTCTCTTATACCTTATCATTTCTCTCTGAATCACATAACTGATGCTCATAATCTCTGATCAGCTAGTTCTCTTCACCCCACCTACCACCCCTAGTAAATGTGTCAATGGCAAGATTATCATTGACTGTTTAAAGGCTGTCTCTAGCAATAAAACGCTTTCTCATGACCTAGTATCATAGGTGTATATGTGGTGTACAACATTTACAGTTGAAAATATATTCATTAATGTTGTGGTTTGGCATGAAATGTCTCCCACAGGCTTGTGTGCTGAGTGCTTGGTCTCTAGATGCAGATATTATTTTACAGGATTTTGAAAACCTTAGGAGCCAAGAAGTGGTGGCACATGCCTTTATCCCAGCACTTGGGAAGCATAGGCAGGAGGATTTCTGAGTTTGAGGCCAACCTGGTCTACAGAGTGAGTTCCAGGACAGTCAAGGCTACACAGAGAAACCCTGTCTCAAAAAAAAAAAAAAAAAGAAAAGAAAAGAAAAGAAAAAGAAAAAAAAGAAAAGAAATTAAAACTCCTTAAAAGAAAGAACCAAAACCTGAGGAGATGGAATCCAGCTAGAGAACAAGGTTGAAAGAGGCAGGTTCCTAGAGACACCTTGCTTCTAGAACTTTTCAGTTTCTCTGCCTCCTGTTCACTCAAAGGTAAGAAGTTTGCAGGCTACTGCTCCCATTACCTCAATGTTTTGTCCAAGAACACAGGGCCAAGTGGCCGAGAACTGAGCCCTCTGAAACTCTGAGCAGAATAAATCACTCCTTTAACTTGTTCTCCCAGATGGTTTGGGCCCAGCAACGAAAAGAGCAGCAAATGGATGGCTTCTCAATACTAAATGGGCTTGGTATTAATTTCTTTGTTTTTGTTTGTTTGTTTGTTTGTTTGTTTTAAAGAACTCCTTTTTGATCAGTACAATACCAGAATGCCTGTTAAATCAGTGGTTATACTTCTTGGATAAATGTATTTGAAAGCCAGAAGTGGTGGTGGATGCCTGTTATCTTAGCATTTGGGATCTGAGGGAGGGGAATCAAGAGTTAATGCCAGTCTGGTCCTTTTTCTAAACCAGCAGCTTCCACAATGTACCAGCAAGCAAGGCCAGCCCCTGTAGAATGCATACAACTCCATACAAACAAAATCTAGAAAGAGATGAGAGAGTGGGGGAGGGGGAAGAAGAGGGAGGGAGGGAGGGAGGGAGGGAGGGAGGGAGGGAGGGGGAGGGTCTGGTGTTTCAGCCCTTGATGTTCAGCATAGTTTAACTATATGTATTTTTCCTTCAAACCTTGAAATGGTTTTGCCAAAAACGAAAATCTTCATAGCTAATAATAATTGCTTGGATTTGTGATCCTCAGCTAATTTCCATGCAATCTGCTAAGAACTCTATGAGCATTATTTATTTCATTTGATTTTTACTGGCACTCTACATCTCTGCCACAGATGGGGAAACAAGAGCTTAATGCCTAGCTGTGCCATAGGCTGATGGGGAGTCGCAGGATCCAGTGGTCCCACTCCAAAGGCTGATTGATTTCGGAAGTCCCTGCAGTTTGTCTCAACTTGAGACTTGTTTTGACCACTACTACTCTACAATGTTGTTTCTTTGTTTTTTCAAGTGAGAATTTAAGATCTTTCCCAAATAGAAGATAACAGGATGCCTCATTCAGTATATATTTTATCCCCAACTTCTCACTCAAAAAAAAAAAAAAAACTATTTCTATTTTCCTCATTGCAAACAGTAAACTGAATCTAATTGGAAGGTCAGATTTGTGCTTCACTTCTTCCTCATTGCACCTAATGGTTAGCCTAAGCATTTTGACAGCTCTGGTAAGAAATGGTCTCTTCCCTTATGACACTGGAGGATACGCTGCTACACAGCAGAGGAAAGGGTGTGAGAGAAGAAAGAAGAAGTAAAAATTACATATTAGGACTTCTGTACACTAGGCAGGGTTTGATCAAAATTTATTGTACAGCTATCATTTCAGACTAACGCTTATATTCCTGTGGGGTTAGGGTTTTGAAGCCCCTACTGTCTGCAGAGAAATGCAACATGCAAAATATAGTACATTCTCTATCATCTACTCATTCTTCCTGGCCTGTTGAAAATAGCTCCATTGCTATAGGTTCTTGGAAACATACTCTTCAAAGGAACAAAGTTTTACTCATAATAAAAGCCAGGGCAAAGAAAATAAAATGTGTCAACACTCCTCAGCCTTTAAGTGGGAAACCATAGTCGTATTAACCCGAGGGAAAAAATTACTCTCCTCAAAACTTCCAATTAGCCTAATAAATGAGTCTGATTTCATAAGGCCAGATTCCACAGTGACACTGAGAGGCCAACACTGATATTGTGAGCTCTCTCATCACTCACAGTAAGGATGCAAAGAAATCACTAAGACCTTCACAAGCATCACCTAAGGCCATCTGGAAACACGGACATTTACATTACAATTCAAAACAGCAGAAAATTTACAGTAATGAAGTAGCAATGAAAATAATTTATATTTGGGGATCATCACAATATGAAGAACCATATCAAATAGTCACAGCATCAGGAAGGTTGAGAGCCCCTGAGCTAAGAGGACTTAAAAGTTAGCTCTCTGTGTTTAAGTAACAAAGAAACAAAACACATAAGGAAGAAAAGAAAAATCATCGTACTTCCCCTTACAGTTATCACCAGCTGAGATGATACAGAAATGACAGGGAGGAAGCCAAATTGAATTTTTGAGATCGCTCCCAAAGTCAATTTTAGTTAAAATGGTGTGAGGTTCCAAGGTGGTTTTCCCTCCCTTTCTTGATTGTGTGGCTTTCGGTTTGTTTTCTTTCAAATTGACACTCCCTTTGCACATTCTACTTCCGCCAGCCTTGGGAGGGGGAGCTCTGGTAATTCTACAAGATGGTTGATTGCCGAGGTTTTCGCTGATTAGGGTGAAGCTCCAATAAAGCTCTCAGCCCTGTTGCCACGCTGCTCAACTAAGCCCTCAAATCCTTAGAGGGGCCCGCTCACCACTAAACAACACATCATAAAGTTTGCTTCGTGAAAAGTAAATTTATTTCTTTCTTTGGACGCATACACAGTCATAAAGGTTTATCTTCTGATCAGAGAAAGAAAATAAGCAAAGCAGCAAGGGTCTTCACAGAAGAGGCTCTATGAACCAAATTAATAAGGTTTTTGTTCTGTCCAGGTTAGCAAGAAATGGGAAGGAAGTAAAAAATAATACCAAGATTGAGGTTTCTGCTTATTTTTCCTCCCTCCCTCCCTCCCTTCCTACCTTTGTCCGTCCCTCCCTCCCTTTTGTCTTCCTTCCTTCTTTCCATCCTCCCTTCCTTCCTTTCTTCCTCTCTCCCCCCTCCCTTCCTCCTTCTTTCCTTCTGTTTTTCTTCTTTCTTTCTTCCTTCCTCCCTCTCTCTTTCCCTCCCTCCCTTCCTTCTTTCCTCCCTTCCTTCCTTTCTTTCCTTTACTTGGATTCATGATAAAGCCAAGTAAACTTCGATGTGTGTTTAAAATCTTGAGGATTTATATTATTAACCAAACAAGAATTTTTACAATCAGGGAACACTTGTCTGGCTTTCCCCCCTCGCCTCCTCCCTCCCCTCCCATCCCCCCAACCAGCACACACAATTTTTGTAGAATATTTTGTTGGCTATAATTAAACTATGTGTGTTAATTAGGATTAGATTTTAAATGCACTGCTTGGGAAGTTGAAAAATACAGGATCTGAATGAGCCCAAATTGAGATGACACTTGAATTTTCGCAGATGTTTCCATAATCCTAATTTCAAATTGATTGTACTTCCTGAACAGTGAGAAGCCATTTTCGGTTATTTATTCAGACGTGTGCATCGCTTCTCCCTCTGCCAGTGGGCAGAAAATATCTACCACTTTCAATAACTCCTTCAAATAGACTGTTTTCCAAGACAGGTTTTAATGAAGGGAAGTGGGGACAAGTAAGTCCCACCTGCTCCTAGGATCACCCCCAGAGACCATAAAGGAACCCAAGCAGAAAGGGAAACTTCAGCAATTACCCTCTTGCCTTTGTGACAGGTTCAGCTGGCATTTGAACTGTGATTTCTCACCAGGCCAGAGAGAAATGCAGAGACAAAAAAGAATTTCCCAAATGTTGGCCAATGGCAGCCATATTAAGTGACACTTGGTTCAGCCACAAAGATGTGCAGTGGCCTGCTCCACATAAGCCCTGGGTTTGGACCCAGCCGCAGGGCCACCTGTAAAACACATTCCCAAATAAATGGCCTGTAAAAAAATAGGGAAGTCCCTGCCAAATGTGAGACTGTCAGCTGAGACTGCAGGCCACTCTGTGCCTAAATGACAGCAGCTTCCCATCTTATCTATGGAGGGAGGAGGGGGTCTCTTTTAGTTCCACTCTGGATTTGTATTTTATGTGCAACCCCAAATCCAGAGCATCTTTAGCAATCCTGTCTTGGAAGCAGCCCCACTCCCCTAACAAGTCTTCAGTTTGATTGTAATTCCTTGCAGCTTTCCTGTGAAGGGCGGGGGGCGGGGGGCGGGCTGCTGAATTAGAAGCATCGTGCCTTCTTCCACCTGTAACGATTTCCCACTCAACTGTAAGACAATGGCCATGATTGATCTAATGAGGGACTGGAAAAGCCAGCTGATTGCTATAAATAGTTGAAAGCAAAAACTTGTGCCTGGCTTCTCAAAGAATTTCTCATCAACTCTGGTACCCTAACCTAAGTAGGTAAGCATCATCGCTGTGTGGCAAATGAGGTGAGGCGCAGAAGCCTTCCCTTGGTAGGAGTTTGCACACAGGCGAGGCAGAAGCCAAGCTGTGGGAGACAGCTGATGTAATACTTAGGCTTTGTGGTAACAATCCAGTACTAGCCTGTATCTGCTATGAAGGCAGAAATCATTTTTTTAACTGAAAGCAGCTTAAAAATGTAAGTACACATGAGATTGGAATGTTGAGGGAATTTTAATGATGGTTTTTAAATCATATGTGAAGTCCAGTAGAATTGTGTGCCTTCATTTGTTAAAACAAAAAAATAGAAACCTGCAGACGTACACAAAACTGACCTATATAATATACCTGGAAATCATATAAATTTGTTTCCTTGTTGCATTTTTAGCATAGTTTTTCTTTTAAACTTGGGCTTCATGGTACATTATATGGTGACCATCCCATATCCTTGATCAACCATAGACCAGTTTCTGTGTTTATAATCCAAGACTCAGTGGTTTTAGGCTCTCTGAGTAATTCCAATGGATAAATAGTTAATGTTAAGAACCAGTTATTATACGAGTTAAGGTTAAAAACATGGAGAAACTTTTTCAACCTATCATATATCAAGAGAGAGAAAGACAGAGACAGAACAACAGAAACAAAGAGACTGAGAGACAGAGAGGCTGAGACAAGAGAAAACTACTTGTTTCCCCATCCAGTATCCTGACAGTTAAGTGAGAATTTAGCAACTCTTCACAAGAAGGCTGAAACCTATCCTGACACTGCTACAGGCTTTCCCTGGGGTTTAGAGTGACTCCTTGATATTGATATTGCCTCGTGGAATAGATCAATTGCTCAAGGATACCCCTGGTAAATGGCAAAATTAGATTTCTGATCAGATCAGTGTTGGCTCTAGAAAAAGAGTGGGTGTTGCCACCCTATTATCTAAATCCAATCTAAGAACTGTTTCTTTGTTTCACCCAAAAGACAGTGTTTGAATCTGGGTGGATGGGTTCTGAGTGTCTGACCTCCAATTCTACGGAATTCCAACTACATTGTACAATTTCAATCCTTGGCTTCAATAGCTTGGCTTTTGCAGGCATCTGAACTCAGATACTTTTGCTAAGAGACTGGTGAAGATTACCTCTTAAAATAATACTAAAGTCTCAGAGATGTAGATGTTGCTACATGTATATAATGGTTCTTAAAAATAAAAATGGTCCCTTTCTACTCCCTGGGTGGGGAGAAAAGAGGGAGAGAGAAAGACTTGGGTGTCCGGAGAGTGAATTATCAAGTTGGGAGTCCACAATTCACGATCGTGTGCTTACTGACACTCTTATGCCTCCTTAATTTCATTCATTCACTTTCACTTTATTTATCTAGTGCAATATTCTTGTTAGAAGACTTTTTATTTTACTAGTTCCTTTTTTCTTTTTTATTGAAAATAGTTTTCTTTTTCCTAAACTATATTCTGACTTGGTTTTCCCTTCTCCCCCATCTCTTCCCAGATCTTCCCCTACCCAGCCAAATCCACACCCTTTACTTTTCTCTCTCATTAGAAAACAAACAAGCATCTAAAACAAAAATAACATAAGAAGATAATTTTAAATGAAGGAGATCCCAAAAGACAAGAGTTAACTTGCATGTTGCAGTGAGCATCAGGCTCTCTGTTGGGATTTAAAGACATTTTACAACTAACATTTAGTCCCTTCAGCAACTTCCCTAGTGCTACAAGTTGGAATATTTTACATATGTGCGTATATGCTAATATACATATATGATTATTCAGAGCCTTTTTTGCTCTATATCTTAATAAGAAAGTGTGGGTATGAAATAAACCTTTCACTTCTTTCCATTTGGGGTGGATTGTGTAAAAGAACTTAATTTTTAAATGTATTTATTTATCCCCTTAACAACCCAATATTGGGCCTTCTTTTCCTCCCAGTACCCCTTCACACAAGTCCTTCCTGCATTCCTCCTTCCCCTGAGAAGGAGAAGGCCCCCTCTGGGTGTCAAATACACACACACACACACACACACACACACACACACACATCAAGTTACTACAGGACTAGGCACATCATCTCCCACTGAGGCCAGACAAGGCTGTAAATTTAGGGGTGTAGGATCCACAGGCAGGCAATAGGCTCAGAGATAGCCCCTGCTCCAATTGTTGGGGTACCCTAATGAAGACCAAGCTGCTCATCTGCTACATATATGCAGTAGACCTACGCTAGCCCAACTCTTTGGTTGGTAATTCAGAACCCCAAGGATCCAGGTTAGTTGACTTCTGTGGAGCCCCTGTCCTCTTCAGGTCCCTTAATCTTTCTCCCAACTCTTCCATAAGACTCTTTGAGCTTCATCTAATGTTTGGTTGTGAATCTCTGCATCTCTTTTCATTGGCTGCTGTGTGGAACCAGTCAGAAGACAATTATGCTAGGTTCTTGTCTGCAAGCATAACAGAATATCATTAATGCCAGGGATTGGTTCTTGTCCATGGCATGGGTCTCAATTTGGGGGGGTCATTGGTTGGCCATTCGCTCAGTCTCTGCTCTATCTTTGTCCCTGCACATTTTGTGAGCAGGACACATTTTGGATCAAAGGCTTTGTGGGTGGGCTGTTGCCCTAATCCTTCCACTGGGAGTCCTGCCTGGCTATAAGAAGTAGCCACTTCAGGATCCATATCCCCCACTATTGAGTGAGATAACACAGACTGAAAGGACTGGCATGGTATGTACTCAGAAGTGGTTATTAGCTATAAAGTACAGAATAGCCATGCTATAATCCACAGACCCAAAGAAGCCAAATAACAAGGAGGGCACAAAGGAGGCTGTTTGAATCTTTCTCAGAAGAGGAAACAAGATAGATATTAGAGATCAGCATGGAAGAAGGGACCTGGGTAGGAGAGAGGATGGGGAGGAGAGAAGAGGAGAGAGGTCATATAAAATAGACACAACACAAAACACACTACAATACCCACAACCTCTGGGATGAGGAGAGGCTCCGGAGGGCCCAAGGGAGTGACTCTAGAAAAGAACTTATTTTGTAAGATAATCTTCTAATTGTCCAGTGGCTGTAGAGCACAATCAAACTGTCTGTGGCAGATTTTAAGTATATTTTGTTTTGTCAGGCCTAGGGTTCATTTGAATGCAAGAGAAGGATGTCCAGCTGTCAGTGTTCCCAGTCTCAGGCATCTCAAGATCCTAGAGTATTAGAATAGCTCAGAGGTCATGCCCTATTGTGTGCCATATCAGCTGGTACAGTCAGGCCACCTGACTTTACCATTGTTCTGTAAAAGGAAGAGTACCTTGAGTGGTTAATGCTTAAAATGTCAAATTTACCTAAGTTGTCATTATGTTTTATTCTTTTCTTTACCTTTCATGTATGTATGTGTACTTGGTGTTTTTATAGAACTACTAAGAGTAAAAGTGCCTCTGTCTCTTTCGTCTGTTCTTGGGACCCTCTTCATTATATCGGGTTGCCTCATCCAACAGACATGTAAAGATTTGTGCCTAGTTCTATTGTACCTTGTTATACCACACTCCCTAAGAGGCCTGCTCTTTTGTGAAGGGAAAAGGAGCAAGGTTGGATCTGGGGTTGGGGGGGCGGGTGGGGAAAGTTGTGGGCATTGTAGTGTGTTTTGTGTTGCACCTATGTTTAAGCACCTTTCTTCCACGTATAATGCATTGTGCAGTTTTCTCTGAGAAATGCATGTGAAAATCCAATATAGTATTGAAATACAGTGTTCCCAAGTAAAGACAATCACATGCTAATAAGAACTTTCTAATTGCGTTAAGAACATATCATGTATTGTGTGAAATGATCTTGTTTTCTGCTAAACAACATGTATATAAAAAAAAGTAAGAGAAGGTTGTGGGGGTTGGGATTAGAAGTAGTGGGGGGAGGGGAAACTGCTGTCAACAATTATTATTGAAAACAAAAATGAATAAATAAAATACTAAGACAATTTTTAAATGAGGAGGGCTCCAAAAGACAAGAATAAACCTGTGTGTTCCAGTAACTGTCAGGATTTTGTTGGCATTTTTTTTTTTTTTGCTTCTTTGTTTTTTCAGCTAACAGTCCCTTCAGCAACTTCCCCTGGTACTACTAGTTGGAATATTTGAGAGTGTAAAGAGCTAAGGCTATCTCATTCATTCATGTAATAAATGCAGAAACAGTATGTTGTGCCATATTCACTAGAAATTTAGTGAATATGGTACAGTATCTTAGCCTCAATAGTCAATCACCATAGGGGCATGAAGAGTTGATTATTAAAACCTCAAGAATTTTTCTTAAATCAAGTAGTTAACATTAACCTGATATATTTATAGCAAAAATTAAAATGATGAGCTTTAATTGTCAAGTTTAAACAATCTAGGATCATCTGGGAAGAGGCACTGTCTAGATCAGGTTAGTTTGTGGGCATGTCTGTGGAGAATTATCTTGTGTATGTTAATTAATGTAGGAAGACCCAGCCCACTGTGGGTAGCACTACTCCCTGGGCTTCTGTTCTGGAATGTACAAGCATGGAGAAGGTAAGCTGAGTATCAAGCGTGGATACATTCATCTTTGTACTGCTCTGGACTCCAGGTGTGATACGACTAACTATTGTGAGTTCCTGCCTTGACCTCTCTCCCATAATAGAATGTAACCTGGAATCATAAACTAAACTGATCCTTTCCCTGATAATTAGCTTTTTTCAAGGTATTTCTTCAAAGTAACAGAAATGAAATCAAAACATTAAGTCATCATAAAATAGAAGTTAAAGGGTATTTTTTCCTTTTATTGAAAGCCACCTTATAGCACACCATTACTTATATTCAGTGGTTTCAGAGTTCCAACTTGAAATATCTGATCTCAAAAACCACCAGTATGTTTGTCATGGTAGGCATACCTATATTACATGTGTGTGTGTACAAACACCAGTATGTATGTAGGTTCTGGTGGATGGTCCCATACTCATACACACTTAGGGCCACATCATCAGAGTATAGAGTATAACCACTAGCCTTGATAATATCGTGTCAGGGTCTCTATGGCCCACTTTAGTCAATATCGATCCTTTTTTAACCTGATATTTGTCCCTATTGCTGAAGGGCTTTACTTATGCCATCAGTCATAGAAAAATAAACCTGGTGCCCAGCTATAAGTTTCCCACTTACTGACTTGTGATCAGAATGCTGGAAAAAGTATAAATATTATAAATTGAGATTAGATATTACCCAGTTTTTCTAGTAGTTTCCATACAATTTGTAAATTGATGATTGAAAATCTTTCTCTCCCCTTAATAGAAGTAGATACAGGAGAATCACCAGAAATGTGTGTCCATCTAACCTGGCATATATAACAGTGAACAACAGAGATCCTGATGCCCCACCCAGAGAGAGAAAGAAAGAGAGGGGGAGAGAGAATTATTGAATGGTTAAAATTAATTTTATTTCATAGGTAGGTATACCTATATCATATGTGTGTGTGTGTGTGTGTAATATACATATACCTAAAAAATATAGATAATTCTCAAGGTTTGTTTTAATTAACTATATTAGCATAGAAAGTTATGTTTCCCTGTGCTATCTTCATACATGAATTGTTATACTTTTCATTCCTTCCCTTTCCCCATGGCCCTCCACTGTAATGATGGACAATCCTACAGCTGTTATTAAAGTCATCTAAAGGTCAGCAAAAATAGTAACTTGGACTATTTCAGAATTTAAGTCCACAAGGGGTGAATGTGTCAGATTTAGTGTTTCTTATTTCATTACTTGTCAGTTCAAGTACCCATTAGTTCAATCAAATTATTTAATATAATTACTTTATATAAAATGCTCCATAGCATTTGTATATATGAAAGTATATGATTTACACCAAAATCATTACATGCCAATATTTGAGGACCTTGGTAAGAAATTGAAATGTCAGCTAGTCTAGCCAGATAGAATACAATTTTTTTACTTTCTTCACTGGGAACTGCTTTTGCTCAGCTGTTGTCAAAAATTTGAG
The DNA here is from genome assembly GCF_947179515.1 of Apodemus sylvaticus. NCBI lineage: Eukaryota > Metazoa > Chordata > Mammalia > Rodentia > Muridae > Apodemus > Apodemus sylvaticus. Next base: position 75,146,779 of record NC_067480.1, read on the forward strand.
CTAAATAAATATCAGGAGACAGGGCAGTGGCTGCTTTTCAACATAATAGGTGACAATGCTCCACCATCTCCAACTCCCCGCAACATCTCTTGTCCCTCCATCCTCAGTCCTGTTCCGGTATATGTGTGTGTGTGTGTGTGTGTGTGTGTGTGTGTGTGTGTGTGTGTGTGTCTGTGTCTGTGTGTGTGTGTGTGTGTGTGTGTGTGTGTTTTATAGGCATGTGTGTGCATGGATGTACTTACTGATATGTGCACATGTAAAGGCCAGAAGTCAACTCTGGATGCCTTCTCTGTTGCTCTCCACCTTATTTTTTTGAAACAGGGTCTCTCATGAACCTAGATTTTAATGTTTTATCTAGACTAGCAGACCAGTCATCTGCCTATATTTGGTGGTTCTGCCTATAACTGGTTGCTGTGTTTATAAATGTATTCCTCTACAAACAACTTGTGTGTGTGTGTGTGTGCGTGTGTGTGTGTGTGTGTGTGTGTGTGTGTGTGTGTGTAAGCCTATATTTTTTCTTTTTTTTTATTCAATATAATTTATTTACATTTCAAATGATTTCCCCTTTTCTAGCCCCCCCACTCCCCGAAAGTCCCACAAACCCCCTTCTCTTCCCCTGTCCTCCCACCCACCCCTTCCCACTTCCCCGTTCTGGTTTTGCTGAATACTGTTTCACTGAGTCTTTCCAGAACCAGGGGCCACTCCTCCTTTCTTCTTGTACCTCATTTGATGTGTGGATTATGTTTTGGGTATTCCAGTTTTCTAGGTTAATATCCACTTATTAGTGAGTGCATACCATGATTCACCTTTTGAGTCTGGGTTATCTCACTTAGTATGATATTCTCTAGCTCCATCCATTTGCCTAAGAATTTCATAAATTCATTGTTTCTAATGGCTGAATAGTACTCCATTGTGTAGATATACCACATTTTTTGCATCCACTCTTCTGTTGAGGGATACCTGGGTTCTTTCCAGCATCTGGCAATTACAAATAAGGCTGCTATGAACATAGTAGAACATGTATCCTTATTACATGGTGGGGAGTCTTCTGGGTATATGCCCAGGAGTGGTATAGCAGGATCTTCTGGAAGTAAGGTACCCAGTTTTCGGAGGAACCGCCAGACTGATTTCCAGAGTGGTTGTACCAATTTGCAACCCCACCAGCAGTGGAGGAGTGTTCCTCTTTCTCCACACCCTCTCCAACACCTGCTGTCTCCTGAATTTTTAATCTTAGCCATTCTGACTGGTGTAAGATGAAATCTTAGGGTTGTTTTGACTTGCATTTCCCTAATGACTAATGAAGTTGAGCATTTTTTAAGATGCTTCTCCGCCATCCGAAGTTCTTCAGGTGAGAATTCTTTGTTTAACTCTGTACCCCATTTTTTAATAGGGTTCTTTGGTTTTCTGGAGTCTAACTTCTTGAGTTCTTTATATATATTGGATATTAGCCCTCTATCTGATGTAGGATTGGTGAAGATCTTTTCCCAATTTGTTGGTTGCCGATTTGTCCTCTTGATGGTGTCCTTTGCCTTACAGAAACTTTGTAATTTTATGAGGTCCCATTTGTCAATTCTTGCTCTTAGAGCATACGCTATTGGTGTTCTGTTCAGAAACTTTCTCCCTGTACCGATGTCCTCAAGGGTCTTCCCCAATTTCTTTTCTATTAGCTTCAGAGTGTCTGGCTTTATGTGGAGGTCCTTGATCCATTTGGATTTGAGCTTAGTACAAGGAGACAAGGATGGATCAATTCGCATTCTTCTCCATGCTGACCTCCAGTTGAACCAGCACCATTTGTTGAAAAGGCTATCTTTTTTCCATTGGATGTTTTCAGCCTCTTTGTCGAGGATCAAGTGGCCATAGGTGTGTGGGTTCATTTCTGGATCTTCAATCCTGTTCCATTGATCCTCCTGCCTGTCACTGTACCAATACCATGCAGTTTTTAACACTATTGCTCTGTAGTATTGCTTGAGGTCAGGGATACTGATTCCCCCAGATTTTCTTTTGTTGCTGAGAATAGTTTTAGCTATCCTGGGTTTTTTGCTGTTCCAGATGAATTTGATAATTGCTCTTTCTAACTCTGTGAAGAATTGAGTTGGGATTTTGATGGGTATTGCATTGAATCTGTATATTGCTTTTGGAAAAATGGCCATTTTAACTATATTGATTCTACCGATCCAGGAGCATGGGAGGTTTTCCCATTTTTTGAGGTCTTCTTCCATTTCCTTCTTCAGAGTCTTGAAGTTCTTGTCATACAGATCTTTCACATGTTTGGTAAGAGTCACCCCAAGATACTTTATACTGTTTGTGGCTATTGTGAAGGGGGTCCTTTCCCTAATTTCTTTCTCAGCCTGCTTATCCTTTGAGTATAGGAAGGCCACTGATTTGCTTGAGTTGATTTTATAACCTGCCACTTTGCTGAAGTTGTTTATCAGCTGTAGGAGCTCTCTAGTGGAGTTCTTTGGGTCACTTAGGTAGACGATCATGTCATCTGCAAATAATGATAGTTTGACTTCTTCCTTTCCAATTTGTATCCCTTTGATCTCCTTATGCTGTCGAATTGCCTGAGCTAGTACCTCAAGTACAATATTGAAAAGATAAGGAGAAAGGGGGCAGCCTTGTCTGGTCCCTGATTTCAGTGGGATTGCTTCAAGTTTCTCTCCATTTAGTTTGATGCTGGCTACCGGTTTGCTGTATATTGCTTTTACTATGTTTAGGTATGGGCCTTGAATTCCTGTTCTCTCCAAGACTTTAAGCATGAAGGGATGCTGAATTTTGTCAAATGCTTTTTCAGCATCCAATGAAATGACCATGTGGTTTTGTTCTTTGAGTTTGTTTATGTAGTGGATTGTATTGATGGATTTCCGTATATTGAACCAACCCTGCATTCCCGGGATAAAGCCTACTTGATCATGGTGGATGATCGTTTTGAGGTGTTCTTGGATTCGGTTGGCAAGAATTTTATTGAGTATTTTTGCATCAATGTTCATAAGGGAAATTGGTCTGAAGTTCTCTTTCTTTGTTGGATCTTTGTGTGGCTTTGGTATCAGCGTAATTGTGGCTTCGTAGAAGGAATTGGGTAGTGTTCCTTCTGTTTCTATTTTGTGGAATAGTTTGAAGAGTATTGGTGTTAACTCTTCTTTGAAGGTCTGGTAGAATTCTGCACTGAAGCCATCTGGTCCTGTGCTTTTTTTGGTTGGAAGACTTTCTATGACTCCTTCTATTTCTTTAGGCATTATGGGACTGTTTAGATGGTCTAGTTGGTCCTGAGTTAATTTTGGTATTTGGTATCTGTCAAGGAAATTGTCCATTTCCTCCAGATTCTCCAGTTGTGTTGAGTATAGGCTCTTGTAGTAGGATCTGATGATTTTTTGGATTTCCTCAGTTTCCGTTGTTATATCTCCCTTTTCATTTCTAAGTTTGTTAATTTGGATACTTTCTCTGTGCCCTTTGGTCATTCTGGCTAAGGGTTTATCTATCTTGTTGATTTTCTCAAAGAACCAGCTCCTGGTATTGTTGATTTTTTGTATGGTTCTCTTTGTTTCTACTTGATTGATTTCGGCCCTGAGTTTGATGATTTCCTGCCTTCTACTCCTCCTGGGCGAAATAGCTTCTTTTTGTTCTAAGGCTTTCAGGTGTGTCATTAAGCTGGTAATGTATGCTCTCTCCATTTTCTTTTTGGAGGCACTCAGGGCTATGAGTTTTCCTCTTAGCACTGCTTTCATTGTGTCCCATAGGTTTGGGTATGTTGTGTTTTCATTTTCATTGTGTTCTAAAAAGTCTTTAATTTCTTTCTTTATTTCTTCCTTGACCAAGGTATCATTGAGTAGAGTATTGTTCAGTTTCCACGTGTATGTGGGCTTTCTGTTGTTTCTGTTGCTATTGAAGACCACTTTTACTCCATAGTGATCAGATAGGAGGCATGGGATTAGTTCGATCTTCTTATATTTGTTGAGGTCTGTCTTGTGACCAATTATATGGTCGATTTTGGAGAAGGTACCATGAGGTGCTGAGAAAAAGGTATATTCTTTTGTTTTAGGATAGAATGTTCTATATATATATCTGTTAAATCTAATTGGTCCAAAGCTTCAATTAGTTTCATTGTGTCCCTGTTTAGTTTCTGTTTTCCTGATCGGTCCATTGAGGAAAGTGCAGTGTTGAAGTCACCCACAATTATTGTGTTAGGTGCAATGTGTGCTTTTAGTTTTAATAAAGTTTCTTTTACGAAAGAGGGTGCCCTTGCATTTGGTGCATAGATGTTCAGGATTGACAGTTCTTCTTTTTGTATTTTTCCTTTGACCAGCAAGAAGTGTCCCTCAGGGTCTCTTTTGATGACTTTGGGTTGAAAGTCAATTTTATCTGATATTAAAATGGCTACTCCAGCTTGTTTCCTGAGACCATTTGCTTGTAAAATTGTCTTCCAGCCTTTTACTCTAAGGTAGTGTTTGTCTTTGACCCTGAGGTGTGTTTCCTGTAAGCAGCAAAATGTAGGGTCCTGTTTACGTATCCATTCAGTTAGTCTGTGTCTTTTTATTGGGGCATTAAGTCCATTGATGTTAAGAGATATTAAGGAATAGTGATTGTTACTTCCTATCATTTTTGACGTTATTTTTTAAATTTGAATGCTTAACTTCTTTTGGGTTTGATGAAAGGTTACTATCTTGCTTTTTCCAGGGTGAAGTTTCCCTCCTTGTATTGGTGTTGTCCTCCTATTATCCTTTTTAGGGCCGGGTTTGTGGATAGATATTGGGTAAACTTGGTTTTGTCATGAAATATCTTAGTTTCTCCATCTATGGTGATTGAGAGTTTTGCTGGATATAGTAGTTTTGGTTGGCATTTGTGTTCTCTTAGAGTCTGCATGAGATCTGCCCAGGACCTTCTAGCCTTCATAGTCTCAGGTGAAAAGTCTGCTGTGATTCTGATAGGTCTTCCTTTATATGTTACTTGGCCTTTTTCTCTTACTGCCTTTAGTATTCTTTCTTTGTTTAGAACATTTGGTGTTTTGATTATTATGTGACGGGAAGTATTTCTGTTCTGGTCCAGTCTGTTTGGAGTTCTGTAGGCTTCTTGTATATTCATGGGCATCTCTCTCTTTAGGTTAGGGAAGTTTTCTTCCATAATTTTATTGAAGATGTTTGCTGGCCCTTTAAGTTGTAAATCTTCACTCTCATCTATGCCTATAATCCTTAGGTTTGGTCTTCTCATTGTGTCCTGGATTTCCTGGATATTTTGGGTTACAAGCTTTTTGCATTTTGCATTTTCTTTAACTGTTGAGTCCATGGTTTCTATGGAATCTTCAGCATCTGAGATTCTTTCTTCTATCTCTTGTATTCTGTTGTTGATATTTGCATCTCTGTCCCCTGATTTCTTCCCAAGGCTTTCTATCTCCAAAGTTGTCTCCCTTTGAGTTTTCTTAGTTGTTTCTACTTCTGATTTTAGATCCTGGATGGTTTTGCTTAGCTCCTTCACTTGCATGTTTGTGTTTTCCTGTAATTCTTTAAGAGATTTTTGTGTTTCCTCTTTCATGAGCTCAGCCTGTTGACCAAAGTTCTCCTGTATTTCTTTAAGAGATTTTTGTGTTTCGTCTTTCATGACCTCAGCCTGTTGAGCAAAGTTCTCCTGTATTTCTTTAAGTGTTTTTTGCATTTCCTCCTTGTTGGCTTTTGTATTCTCCTGGATTTCTTTCAATGATTTTTGTGTTTCCCTTGCAAGGGCTTCTAACTTTTGATCCATTTTCTCCTGAATTTCTTTATGTATGACCCTCATGTGTTCCTGTACCAGCATCATGACCAGTGATTTTAAATCCAAATCTTGTTTTACTGGTGTGCTGGGGTATCCAGGACATGTTGGTAGAGGAGAATTGGGTTCAGATGTTGCCATATTGCCTTGATTTCTGTTAGTGACGTTCCTGCGTTTGCCTTTTGCCATCTAGTTCTCACTGGTGTTAGTTTATCTTCTCAGTGCTGGACTCACCAGTGCAAGCTGCCCCTTCCCAGTTGGCCTCTGGTGCACAGCTTACCTCCTGCACTGCTTGTAGACAGTGTGCTGCTGCCCAGGCTGTTCCGATCCCAAAGCAGGCACCCGAAGGCTCCCGCTGGGGCCCGCTGGATTCACTGGAGCACACTGACTTCTCCCAGCTGGCCGCCCGGAAGCCCAGCTAGCCACTTGCAGGACTTGGAGATGTAATGCTGCCGCCCAGACTGATCTGGATCCGGAAGCGGAGAGAGTAGAGCTAAGGGCTTCTGCCTGAGGCCTTGCCCCAGATTGTGTCTGTGGACCAGATGGAGCCCGTGTGCACTCCCAGGGAGTGCAGACGGTGTATGCTACTGTGACCTCCCCTGTGTTCCGCTCACTCCGCTGGGCAGCCGATCCGCCAACCGGTCGCACACAAGGTTAGCCTGGCCGCCCAGTCCCTGAGTCCAGGCAAAAGCCTGGGAGGCCAAGGTCCGAGCAAAGTTCCCCTAGGGCTATGACTGTTAATTGGGTCTGCCAGGTGACTAGGATGGCGGGCGTGCGCGCCCGCGCTCCCTGAAAGCGCAGGGAGAGTCTGCTTTGCTAACAATCACCTGGGCGGGTTGACTCACAGATGGCCCACCAAGCCGCCCAGATCTTGGGGTCAGTCCTGTGCCTTTTGGGGCCTGGACCCCCGCTTTGTTAGCCTTAGGCTATGCCTGTTACAGGTCTGCCCGCCTGAGCTCTCTGTCGTCCTGCAGGCAAAATGGCGGCGGCGCGCTCGCAGGCCTGTGCAAAAAAACCTCCTGCCTGGGTTGGCACCCCGATGGCCCCCCGACCCGCCCAGGGCCTGGGTGCAGGCCAACGCCCGTCGGGCTCAGACCACCACGGTGTTGGCCTCGGATTATGTTTGTGTACCTCAGTCCGATCCGTGGAGTACGGAACCAAGATGGATGCTCCTCTCCTGACTGGTGGGAGGCCGAGTTCTGAAGTGGCCTCCGTGCAGGAAAGGCACCGCACAACTGCAGCTGCTTGCTGCCCGGCTGGTCAGCGAAGGTCAGTGGTCGTGGGCGCAGGGCCTAACTGGTCCCTGTGACGCCTTGGTTCCACTGCTGATGGCCCTTCAGCTGGAGCAGCCACTGCTGCCGCTGCCGCTGCTGCCGCTGCCGCCGCTGCCGCCGCCGCTGCCGCCCTCAACCTCGAGAATTGCTCTTTCTAAGTCTATAAAGAACTGAGCTGGGATTTTGATGGGGATTCAAGCCTATATTTTTTCAAGAGAAAGAGCATGGTATTTTTATTTCTGTAATTATGTGCTCTTGTGTCCAGTTTACTCCTTCCTTTTGGTGACCTTCTTCTCTTTCTACATGCTATTACATCACACACACACACACATATAGACACACACATGCATGCATGAGTACATGCATTAATAAACCTATGTAAAGATATACTTTCATCTAGATTCTATTATAAGATAAAACATCATATTTGTCTTTCATTTAATTTGATAATCTCCATATCTACACACTCTTCTGCATATGAGATAGTTTTATTACTCTTTATGGCTGAATAGAATTCTACTGTGTATATACGCCATGGTACAGCATATTCTCTCTATCTATCCCTCACTGAGGGGCACCTAGGCTGGCTGTAGATCATGGCTATTGTAAATTGTGCTGCAATAAACATGAATATAAAATTATCTCAGTAGTACTGCAATTTATATATATATATATATAAAACATATATATATATGTCTAGGAACAGTAGAGTTGGGATGTATGGTAGATCTAATTTGGGGTTTTTGAGGAACCTCCAAACTGACTTTTACAGTTCTGAGACGAGTTTATACTCCTACCAACAGAGAAAAGGGATTCAACTTTCTTTACATCCTTGTGAGCATTTGTTGTTATTTCTGTTTGTTTGTGTATGTATCTATTATCTTGTTATTCATGTGTGTGTATGTGTGTGTGTGTGTGATGTATCTGAGTACAGAGGTTCACACATACTATGATGTTCATACAGAGGTGAGAAAATTACTTTCAGCTGTGACCTTTCTCCTTCCACAGTGAGTTCTGTGAATCAAACTCAAGTTGTAAAGTCTTTTTGTTGTTGTTTTTAGTTTGTTTATTTATTCACTTTGCATCCCAATATCAACTCCCCCCTATTCCCAGTACCCCTCATGCAGATCCTTTCCCCCATTCCTCGATCACCTTTTCCTTTGAAAAAGGGGAGTCCCCTCTTGGTACCACCCCTACCTCTCCATCCACCCCAGCCACGCCTACCACCCCTACCCCCAGCACAGCAGGTTGCTGCAGGGCTAAGCATATGCTATTGCACTGAGGCCAGACAAGGCACCCCATTTAGGAGAATGGTTTACACAGACATGAAAGCAACTGATTGAGGGACAGCTCTAGCTCCTGCTGTTGGGGACCAAGCTGTTCACCTGCTATATGTGTAGGGGGCCTAGATCCAGCCCAAGCTTGCTCTTTGGTTGGGGATTCAGTCTTTGGAAGCCCCCAAGGCTCCAGGTTAGTTGACTCTGTTGGTCTTCCTGTGAAGTCCCCCCTGCATTACTCTCTTTTGAGAGGCTTCAACTTGTGGAAAGAGATGCAGAGACCCACAGCCAAACATTAGATGGAGCTAGAGGAGTCTTACAGATGAATTGGGAGAGGAACTGAGAGATCCAAAAGAGGACAGGAATTCCACAGAAAGACCAACAGAGTCAAGTTGTGAAATCTTTAGACACAAACTGTCTGATTTGCTGAGTCAGATTGCTAGCCTGTTTGCTTCATGAAAATCATTCTGACTGGGATGAGATGTAACAGTTAAATTTGTATTTTCTTGATAGTGAAGGATTTTGAATACTTTACATATTTATTACAAATGGCCACTTGTAATTCTTCTGAGAACTAGCTAATTCATTGACCATTTATTGGTTGGATGATTTGTTTTTCTTGTGTTTAATTTCTTTAGTTCTTATATCTAGATTCTAATCTCCCATCAAATGATAGTTGACAAGCAATTTCTCCCCTCTATAGCAGTCTCCTCATTCTTCTGATGGCATTTTTGCTATGCAAAAGCCTTGGAATTTCATGAAATCCTATTTTCCAATTCTTTATTTCTTGTGTTGCTGGAGTCCTTTTCAGAAAGCTACTCTCTTAAGGTATGTTCCCATATTTTATACTAGTGACTTCCAATTTGTATGTCTTGCTATAAGAATTGCTCTGTGAGTCCCAAAAAAATCGTATCAAGAAGGGAGGCTTATTGGGAGGGGAAACAGAGGCAGCCTCTGGGAGAGGGAGGAGAGAAGAGGGAGGGGCAAGAAGAATGGGGCTTTTATTGGACCCATGGGACAGAGGCCATGGTGCATGTGCAAAGGGACAGACACAGGAGCAAAGCTGTTGCCTCTTGGGCCACTAGAGATGACTTGTCTTGTTGCTGGGTCCCTCACAAGCTGGCTGTAAAATGCTTGATTGTCGTGAAGTCACTTCTAGCTGTCCATGGATGTGCCTGATTGGGAATACTTTCATTGAGATCTTTGTTAGTTTGGATCAGGTTTTTGTGCAGTGAGAGGCAGGAGCCTAATTCCTGTCTTTTACCTATGGCTATCCAGGTTTCAGGACACCATTTGTTCAATAGATCATCTTTTTCCAAGGTATGTTTTGGGAACCTTGATAAAAACCAAGTTGCTAATGTGGGTGGTGTCTTCAACAATTGTGTTTTACTTTCAAGGTCTGGGAGACAACTAAGGCCAAATACAATAGCCTATATTGTTTTAGGAATCTCTTGGACCACTCCCTGAACAACTCCAAGGAAGGCTTACCGTGTCTGGCACTGGAGGTTCTGTTAATCTATGGCTCTTAGTGGCAGCACTATCATCACATATGGGAGACAGACAGACAGACAGACAAATCATTTTAAGTAAGTTTATAAACTATTTCCCTATGACTTTCTCAAACATTCTTAGTGCTCTTTATCTCTTCTTCCTCCTGTTCCCTCTGTATTACTCTCCCTCCCTAGCTAAAGTTCCCACCACTACCATTTTCCTATTTCCTCCTTCAAGCTTAAATGGCCTAGAAGCCTCCTCCCTACAGAATAGCTCCCATAGTATCAGAAGCTACTATGCAAGCTGTCAAACAAGAAAGGCAATTAGCAATTCTACCTCAACTGCAAAGACCATGAACCACAACAATGAACAACCTAGCAGGACATCTGCAATACAACCCAGCCATGTAGTAGCAGTACTTTAAGTTTGGAGGTAACTAATAGCTGTCTAGATGGACTCAGGGCATGCTTAATAAGACGGGGTTTATGTCTGATCTGCAAACCTAGCCAGCTTATATGGCTGCTGAGGTCAAGGGCCATAGAGAACCTATTGCTGCTATTTTCCTAAACCAATTTAATTTCTAACCCTATTCTTATCTTTATATTCACAGAAAAGGGCAGGCCTTACCCCTCATCAAAGAATCTTTTTTTTTTAGCAGCAGCAGTAGTAGCAGCAGAGACAGAGACAGAGGCAGAGATCCATAACTGCTCAATTAAGTAACCATGAGGTACCTACCTCCCAGTTAGTATATCTCCAATGTAACCGCTACACAGAAGACTCACAAACAATCTGGAAGATGGAGTGGAAAGATTATAAGAACCAAAGAGACACTGACTTTAAAAGAGTGTCTTCTATATCTTGGGTAATCCAAGTTTCTAGGCTAATATCCGCTTATCAGTGACTGCATACCATGAGTGATCTGTCCAAGAAGAACGGGAGAGTGGCCCCTGTTCCTGGAAAGGCTCATTGCAGCAGTATAGGGCAATATCAGAACATGGAAGTGGGAAGGGGTGGATGGGGGAACAGGGTGAGGGAAGAGGGCTTATGGGGCTTTCGGGGAGTGGGGAGCCAGGAAAGGTGAAATCATTTGAAATGTAAATAAAAAATATATCGAATAAAAAAAAAACAAAAAACACCATGGTGAAAATTTAAAAAAGAGTGTCTTCTAGATATAAAAGAGAAATCTCAAGATGATCAACTAAATAAGACCTTCAAATGACAAATGGATGGGAGAAGGTCAAAGGTCTCACTCCTAGAGAAATATCTTCTGCTAAGAGCTTTCTCCAGAGATTAGCTCCCGGATAGGTTGCCCAGTCTCAACTGGTCAATCTTGTGATATGTATATATGACCAAAATTAAATGGATTGAGGAACACACACACACATTAATTATATATTTAATTTTAAAAGAAAATTTAAAAGAACAGAAAGTTTAAGAGAAAGTCAAGAAGAAATGAGGGGAGTTAGAGGGAGAAGGAAAGAAGTGGAGAGTATGTAAACACAGTACTCAGGCCTAAAATTCTTCAATTTTGAATAAAAAAATCAAGCAGCTGAAGTTATGTGGGTCCTTTATCTATTCCATTGGTCCATGTGTCTATTTTTATGTGAATCATGCTGCTTCTGTGACAATAGCTGTGAAACACAGTCTGAAATCAGGCACTGTGGTACCTCCAGAATTCTGTATTAAAGGCTTTTCTGAACCCATTGAATAGATGAGTCTATATTTATTGCTTTGTACATATTAAATGATCCTTGTATTCCTAGAATGAAGCAAATACAATTACACTGTCTGATCTTTTCTATATGTTGATGAATTTCATTTGCAAATATTTTATTAAGAAATTTGTGTCTTTGTTTATGAAATTGGCCTAACATTTTCCTTTTGGTGTTTTGCTATAGTTTTGATATTAAAGCAATGTTAGCTTCATAGGATTATCTTGGTAGTATTGCACCTCTTTTTATTTTATGGGATAGTTTGAGGAGCATTGGTTGCTTACTCTTCATTAAGAGTCCGGTAGTATTTAGCAGTTAATCTGTCCATTTCTGGGCCTTATTGTTGTTGCTATTGAGAAACATTTTTTAAAAAAGATTTACTGTCATTTGATTAAGGTTGGGGGTACAAATATATGCATACATGGGTGCCTGTGGAGGCCAGGATAGGGTGTCAGATCCCTTGGTGCTCAAGTTCATATTTTTCAGTTATGAACTGCCTGATATCTCTACTGGGAACAGAACTTGAGCCCTCTGCAAGAGGAACAAGTTCTCTTAACCACTGAACCATCTCTGTAGCACTGGGCGATTCTTTATCACTGCCTCAACCTCATTACTCTTCATAGATTCATTTAAATGATTTATAGTTTTTTAGTCTTGTTATTGGTAGGTCATATGTACCTAGGAAATTATGAATTTCTTCTTGATTTTTCCATCTTATTGAAAGATAGCTTTCTAAGTATCTCTTGATAATCCTGTGAACTTTATTAGTAGCTGTTTAATGTCTCGTTTTGTGTTTATTTTATTAGTTTGGTAGGTTTTTTTGTTAGTTTCATCTATCTTGTTTATTCTTTTTGAAAGAGCCAACTGGTTTGTATTTTATCAAGTCCTTGTATTGTGCTTTTAGTCCTTTTTGTATTTATTTCTACTCTGATGCTTATTCTTTCTTCATAGCTCATGATTTGGGACTTCACTTTCCTGTGTTTTCCTCTGAGCTTCAGGTGCTTCATTACCTTATCTATTGGAGATCTTTCTGATGTTTTAGTGTGAGTACTCTCAGCTATAAACTTGCCTTTAGCAACTGCATTTGTAATATCCCAAAAATTCTGAAATGCTGTACTTGCATTTTCATTTGATTATAGTAAGTGTAAAATTTTCTCTTTATTTCTTTAATGACTCACTGATCATTCAAATAAATGTTCAATCATCAAGTGTTGGCATAGTTTCCCTGGTTTGTCTTGTTTTTTAAGTTTATTCCACTATGATCTAATAAGATACAAGAGATTATTTCATTCTTTTGTATTTGCTAAGACTTGTTTTATAACCTAAAATGTGATCTATTCTAGAGAAAGTTCCAAGAATGCTAAAAAGATGTGTGCCCTGCATCTGTTAGATACAAGAATGTTCTATGGCTGTCTGTCAAGTCTGTTTGATCTAGGTACAGTTTAATTCTGAAGAACCTGTCAGTGTTTGCCTGAATAATCCATCAGCTGATAAGGGTATTGAAGTTATCTACTGCTATGGTACCTGGACTCATCCTTTATGTCCATGCTGCTTGTCTCACAAAGTTGGATGCATTAACATTTGATAAATACATATTTGTAGTTGTTATACTTTCTGGATCAAATTTTTCCTCTAGCAATCTATAGCCCTTTATCTTTTCTGAGTAATTTCAGCTTGCAGTCTAGCTTACCATGTTTAATACAGCTACTCACGCCTGATTTGTGCTCTGTTTGGTTTGCATGTTGGCTTCCACACTTTCATACTGTGGTCTGTGTTTCTCTTTGGCAGTGAGGTGTGTTCATTATAAACAATGCATTTGCGCCCTACCTTCCCTGTTTCAAATATGAAGTTTAATTCCTTCATAATACTTTGAAGCCATCCCTAACATTCATCATCATTACTCATTTCATCTTTTTAACTGATTTGATGTACCTACTATAAACAATTTTTGATTTATCTCTCTATCCCTTTTCTGGTAGATACTACTCTGTCTCTGTGGTTTAACTTCCACACTGTCACTAAAGGTGAGTGAAATCATACCCTATTCACTTTTCCTGATTACTTTATATTCCTTAACATAATATGGAGGCTTATCTACAATATAGCATGTACTATAATTTCCCTATACACATTCAAACACACACACCACACCACCACCACCACCAGCAGCAGCAGCAGCAGCAGCAGCAGCAGCAGCACTAGCACCTTTTATTTTGGACAAATTGAACTCACATTTAAAGAAGGCTAACCTTAAACTCACAGACACTCTGTTGCTTCTGCCGCCTTAGTGCCATGTTTGAGGACATGCCCCACCATGCCTGGCAGAATTACTTTGGTTTTATGAGGTTAAATAATATTGCATTGTATATGTATTCCTCACATTCCTTCACCTTCATTGAAATTTATGTGCTTCTGCAATTTAACTATTATAAATATTAATGAATAGGGGCACAGAGATATTTTGTTGAGACCTCATCTTGATTTCTTTGGAGCAAATATCCAGAAATAAACTTACTGGGTCATGTGAAGAGTATATCCTTTTTTTTTCTTTTTAGGTAACCCAATGTCATCAACACTGACACTGTAGTATTTTTATCTCATCACCAATATAATAATACAGTATTCCAATTCTCCACATCATAACCACTACTTATTCCCTGATGTTTTCATGTTAAACTACTGTAAACTCTGTGAGGTAACAGTTCCTAGTTTTGCATTGCATTTACTTTATGACTAATAAAGCATCTCTCTTGTACTATTGGCTATTGCTATATCATCTTTAGATATATATCTACTCAACTTTTAGCTCATTATGAATCAGATTGTTTGGATGATTTTGCTGTGGAGTTTTAGAAGTTCAATCAACAGTGATAACTCTAACATTCTGGGAGCTGTTCTTTTACAATTAATATTGTTTTTATGAACAATATTAATATGACCTTATTTGTAAACATCATCTTAATCTGAATTATAGTGTAAATTAAAATCCAGGGAACATATTTTACCCTACTTTTCAGTTCACATGAATATGTGCATGCATTATGAAATATCCCTTACAATAGTTTTTGAGACTTTCATACATGCATAAATTGAAGTATAATTTTATCCACCATACCCTTTTACTCATCAACTTTTCCAGGTCTCCCTCATATGTACCTCCCAACTTCATGTCCTCTTTTGTTTTTAATAAGCCACTAAATCGACTTGGTGTTGCCCATATGTACATAGGGGCATCCCATGGAGTGTTAGGCAATTTACCAGTGGCCAGAGCCCTAAGAAACATGAGTTTTCCTCCCCTAGCAGCTATTAGCTGCCAATAGCTCCTTAGTTAGGGGCCAGGGTCTCCTGAATTCCATTCCTGTATTCTTTGGATTTAGTCTTATATAGATAATGATCCCAGACTTGAGCAACTGTGGTTAACCTTAGCTAGAAATGGTCCTTTCTTTCCCCTCTCCCAGTAAATGCAATAGGATTGTGATCCATTTCTGACCCAATTGCTGCTCTACCATTAGGACCTAAGATTGTATCCATAGCACCCATGTTGAAACAACAACTAAATGAGGTAACCCAGACCCAGAAAGACAAATATGGTATGTATTCACTAATATAAAACTATTAGCTGTTAAGTCTCAATAAGAAAGCTACAATGTATATATCACAGAGGTTAGGTATAGAGTAGGGGAAGAGGGGTCAATCTCCCTAGGAAGGGGAAACAGATAGTTATGAGTGGACAGGAATGGAAAGCTAAAACGGAGATGGGTTAGGAAGGGAAGAGGAGGAAGGAAATATGGGAGGGATAGCTAAGACCAAAGACCATAGAGAAGTTGTATGGAAACCTAGTATAGTAGAAGTGTCCTAAAATACATACATATATGAAGGAAACCTAAATAAAGTTGCCAAATAATATGGAAGATAGAGCCCGAACTGAACATCTCTCCTCAAATGAAGCTTCCAATGCCAGGAATGGGTTACATTTAATCAAATTGTTAGCCAAAGGGCCCCCATGAACTCCTCCAAAACAATCCAGGCTCTTAAGGGGACTATTGGTTGCTCTCCACAAATGTATTGTAAGGCCTATTGCTGCAGACAACACTTACACAACTTATTGAACAGAGAGAAGTAGAACTAGTATCTACCTAGAGCTGTCACCCCTATGGAATAGCATTCATGGTCCTAAAGAGACATGAAACAGGGAAAAGAAAATGTCTCAAAAACTAAGGTGGGCAAGGGACAGCACATACTTATGAGTGTCCTGAGCCATCTCAGAAAGGCTAAGACTAGTAGATGACTTTCCTGGAAGTAGCCCACCTTTTTGCATGGCCTACTATAGTAATCTGTGAGAGGCAATGTCCCAAGAGACTTCACCCAAGGATCACTTCTTACAGCCTTTCTTGTCACTCTTACATAGCCTACAGATTCCTGGAAATCATCCCATCCTATTGAGCAGACTTCCTGCAGATAAACATAAAGCTGAACTTTTATGAATTAATATTGTTTAGATTAATTAATGATTTTATAGAGTTCCTGATTTGATTCAAATAATTTTAGGAAGAAAATTTTAAGAGATGGTCTTAGTTACTTGCAAGAAAGGTGTAATAAAGACAAAAATCAAGAATACAATGTGCATGTTCTTCACACTAGCACTTAAAGGGTAACCCCACATCTGATTGAGGGCTAATACCCAAATATATAAAGAACTCAAGAAGCTAACCTTCAAAAAACCAAACAACCCAATTAAAAAATGGGGTGCAGAACTAAACTGAGAATTCACAACAGAAGAATCTCAAATGGCTGAGAAACACCTAAAGAAATGTTCAAAGTCCTTAGTGATCAGAGAAATACAAATCAAAATGATCCTGAGATTCTACCTTACACCAAGCAAAATGGCTAAGATCAAAACCTCAGTTAACAACACATGCTGGTGCGGATGTGGAGAAAGAGGAACACTCCTCCATTGCCGGTGGAATTGCAAACTGATACAACCGCTCTGGAACTCAATCTGGAAGTTCCTCAGAAAATTGGAAATATATATACCCGAAGACCTAGCAATACCACTCTTGGGAATATACTCAAAAGGGGTCCCATCATGCCACAGGGGCACGTGTCCCACTATGTTCATAGTGGCCTTGTTTATTATTGCCAGAAGCTAAAAACAACCCAGATATCTCACAACAGAAAAATGGATACAGAAAATGTAATTCATTTACACAATGGAATACTACCCAGCTATTAAAAACAATGACTTCATGAAATTCCTAAGCAAATGTATAGAACTAGAAAATATCATCCAGGTAACCCAGACACAAAAGAACACACATGGTATGTACTCACTGATAACTGAATGGTAGGATATTAAAAAAGCTTGGAATACCCATGGTACAACTCACAGACCATATGAAGCTCTAGAAGGAAGACCAAAGTATGGATGTTTCAGTCCTACTTAGGAGAGAGAGCAAAATAATCACAAGTGGTAAAAGGAGGGAGGGTCCTGGGAGGGAGAGATGAGGGAGAGGAAAAATGGGGAGCAGGATCAAGTGTGGGAGGAGATAGGGGCCAAAGAAGTAGAGAGGGTCAGGAAATTGAATGAAGGTGTGTAGCAATGGGGGATAGGAAATAGGGGTAGCCACTAGAAAGTCCCAGATGCCAGGGGAGCAAGAGGTTCCCAGGACCCAACAGAAAGGACATTAGCCAAAATACCCAACAAAGTGGAGATAGAACCTGTATCCAGTGGTTAGGCATGTCCCATCCCCCAGTTAAGGGATGACACCACCCACCCATCTCAAAAATATAAACCCAGAATTGTTCTTGTCTAAAGGAAATGCAGGGTTAAACAGTGGAACAGAGACCGAAGGAAAGACGATCTAGAGATTGTCCCACCTAGGGACTCATCCCATCTGCAGACACCAAACCAAGACACTATTACTGATGTCAAGAAGTGCTTGCTGACAGGAGCCTGGTACAACTGTCCCGAGAGGCTCTGACAGAGCCTGACCAATACAGATGAGGATGCCCACAGTCAACCATTGGACTGAGCATGGGGTCCCCAGTGGAAGAGTTAGGGAAAGGACTGAAGGAATTGAAAGGGTTTGCAACCTCACAAGAAGAACAAAGAGTCAACTAACTTGGACCCTTGGAGGCTTCAAGAAGCTGAACAACCAACCAAAAACAAACATGGGTTGGACCCCTTCCCCCCCCACACACACACACATAGCAAAAGTGCAGCTTGACCTTCCTCCTGGTCCCCCAACCACTGGAGTAGGTGCTGACCCTGAATCTGCTGCCTGTCTGTGGATCCCATTACCCTAACTGGGCTACTTTGTCTGGCCTCAATGGGAGAGGACACACCTAGCCCTGCAGTGACTTGATGGTGGGAAGTTGGGATGGTAGAGGGGTCGGGTGGATAGAGAGCATTGGTCATGATACTCAGAAGTGGCTTTGCCTTCTCAGAGGAGAAGAGGAAAATTGAGGCAGGTTCTGTGTGAGAGAGTACTAGGAGCAGACTGGGGGTGGGGGCTGATATTGGGATGTAAAACAAATAAATAAAAAATTAATTATTTTTTAAAAACTAAGTTGGGTGGCTGGAGAGATGGCTTAGCTGTTACAGGCAATGAATGTAATCTAGAGGACCTGATAGTGATTCCCCTTACCTTCAATGAGGCTCATAGCTTTCTGTACCTCTAGTTCCAGAGTATCTAGTTCCAGAGGTACAGAGCTTTCTGTACCTCTAGTTCCAGGCCCTATTCTGGCCTCTGCAGGCAACGAGTTTGCACATGGTCCAACAATATATTCACAAACAAAACATAATACACCCAAAATAAAATACTAAACTAAGGTGGAAAGAGATAAGGAAGATAACTGAGGTTGACTCTGACCTCTACATATAGTCATGGGCACTCATGTGACATATAAATGTACACACACACACCACACATATACAAACAAGGAAAGTTAAAAGGGGAAACCCAATTTAAGACAAGAAACAATAGCAGACACAATGTCCTTCATCTCTATTATTTTGTCCAAACCCACAGGACATATTTTGAGCTTCACCATTAATTTGAAACTATGTAAAAAAAATTTTCTATTTAGAATCCTTTCATTTTATTTAGACAGCAGTATGACATATATTGGAAAAGATCATACTTTTTATTTTTTTTAAGATCATACTTTTTAAAAGATTTATTTATTTTAATTTTATGTGCATTAGCCTACATGTATGTGTACATATGCATGCTCTGTGCCTGAGGAAGCCAAAAGAAGATGCTATGTTCCCTAGAACTGGAGTTAGAGGCAGAGGTAGTTGCTAATCTACCCCTGAATAATTCATAAACTGACTAATCCATCCTTATCACCTATGCAAAAACAGAGTCTCAATCTGGGTCCTCTGCAAAAGCAGCAAGTGTTCTTAACCCTTGAACCATCTCTAGTTCCCAAATCGTGAGCTTGTAATGACATTTCTGATGCTCAGTACCTACCCTTAAGAGCCCCTAGCTCCAAACCTGTATTCAACAACTGGCTTTGTACTTTAAGCTATTGTTAGACCTACTATAACACAAAGTGAAAAGTGATAGTAATAAAATATGTGTATCACCTAAGACATAACTGAAACTATTTTTAGCTAAAATAAAAGTTATACATATCCTAAAGATCATTAGGCTCAGACACTCCTTGTAGAACCCAGGTTTAGCCTTACTGAGAACATGCCCGGAATGGGCACCTGCTGCTACTCTCGTCACATCTAGGTACCCACTTGCTTTCCTGTTCACTTGCTTTGCTCTCAGTGTAGCCAGGGGCATGACTTCAAACACACTGCTGAGCTCATGCTAGTTCTTCTCCTTCCTTTCCCCTACAGGTACAGATGTTAGCCATCAGGACAATTTTTAACTCCTCTGAACATTGCTGAGAAATTCTAGATACCATATCTTCCTTTCCTCTGTCTCTTTGGGAGCAGCCAGTTTTGAATGAAATGAGCAAGAGTCAGATGTGGTAAGAGAAGTAGAAAAGGAACTGAGGCCTGAGTAATCTATTATCTGGCTAATCTACCCCTGAATAATTCATAAACTGACTAATCCAACCCTATCACCTATGCAAAAACAGAGTCTCAAAAACAGGCCCTTTATCTTCTCCCAGTGAGCACTAAAATCTCAGGCCAAAGCTGAGAACTGCCTCTGCCACCCACCACCTCCACATGGTTTTCAGGGGGTGGTCAGGCAGGTATATACTCTTTTCTGTGGTTTCATTAGACCTCAGGAAAATGTTTCAAGCAGAGAAAACTCAGCATCAAAGAGTTCAGAGGAAATATAGTCATCAGAACAAAGGCTCCAGTGTTCCCAGGAAGATAATCTTAATGATTAAACATATGAAACTATCACATTTAAGAATCTAATTCTAAATCTCCCTTTTCAAAAGCAGCGGTATTTGTTTCTCAGTAACCTCCTCCTGCATTCACATGACAAGATCCCAGGCTATTTCAATAGATACCAGGCCAGCTTCTCAAACCCAGATAAGAAGAGAAAGGCAAATACTAGCACATTTGACCCGGATACTGAATCAGTCATTTGTGTTCTTGCTAGGAAACAAGCAGCTTAAAGACAGAAAAGTTTATTTAGTCTTACAGTTCAAGAATGCTGTCTACCACAGCAGAGACATCACTATGGTAGGAGCTTGTAGCAACCAATCACATTCTGTCCATAGTCAGGGGTCCTCACACTATGCTGCTATTCTTATGCAGTACAAAGCAGCAATCACCTCAGTCAACCTAACCCAGACAATCTGTCACAGGCCTGCCCAGAGGCTTGTCTCCTAGAAGATTCTAGGTCCCGTTAAGTTGATAGTCAATGTTAACTATCACAGATGTGCCATCCATAATACAGGAGTCTACTTTAAGCTATACATAGTATAGCTTAATTCACAAAACACACCCAGTAGTTAATAAAGCAGAAAGGAGAACCAGGTAGATACTGTCCACATCTAGATCGTAATAAAGATCACTGTCATGTGCTGGTGTATAATGATCCAAAAGAACACCCTTCAAAAGAATGAAAACTGATAAATGTCTTCAGCTGGCTTGAATGACCAGAGTTTCTCATTCCTCAAACCTTCAATCTTTTGCTTAGTGTCAGCCCTACGTTAGGCACTGAGACAAGTACATCCACTCACAGAAAAATATGTGAACATCCATGTAGTTGGATACTGTCCTAGTTAGATTTAACTCTCAAGACCTGAAAAAATTACCAGTTGAGTAATTGCCTTTATCAGGTTGATCTGTAGGCATGCCTATGGAATATTGTCTTGGCTGTCTTAATCAATCTAGGAGGGCCCAGCTCACTTTGGACAGTGACATTTCCTGGGCAGGTGATTCTGGGATATATATATATATATAAAGCTGAGCAAGAACTGCCCCAGAACAGGCTCTCAGACAAGCCAGAAACTAGTGTTCCTCCTTTGTTTCTGCTCCAGGTTCCTGCCTTGAATTCCTTCCCTGACTTCCCTCAATAATGCGCTATGACCTACGAACTGGAATAAATCCTCTCCTCCAAGAACTGCTTTTGGGCACAGTGATTATCAGGGCAGCAGAAAGGAAACAGAGCAGGCACCCAGCCTTGAGTCTACCACACTGGCAACTAACACTTGACTTAATAGAAGCTTGTGGAACTCCACAGCCTGTTGCAGTTGGCAGAGACTTCAGGGACAATCAGGGGAGAGGAGAAACTCGGCCATCAGCTACTGTTTTCATGATCACAATAGCACACCACATAGACATGCTCAGGAATATGGTGACATTGAGAAATGAGTCCCCTAGGTATTCATATCCATGAAATGGCAGATCCATCCCTGGAGATGAAGAATATCTCTGCCTTTCTAGTTCATGGCTTCACCAGGCCACATGCCGCACTGATAAAATTAGAGCCTTTTATTATTGATCCAGACCTTTCTTTGTCATTCACACGCTGAGCATGTCACCACGCTTTGACCCACTTCGTAAATTTTAATAGATGATTTTAAAGCAAATATTATCTTGACATGTAGCATGCAGACAGAAAATTATGCACACTGTAGAGGTACTGTTAAGTCCTTTACCAGATCATTGCACTTGTTTAAGCATTACCTGGGTAAGAAATAGAGGCAGGGCAACAAGGCCTTCCCTTCTCCTGTGCCACTTTCTTCCCCTGTCCCTGTAGTCAGGCATACATCCCATACACTGAAAATACACAAATATTCACACACACACACACACACACACACACACACACACACACACACGTGCACTCGCACACATGCATATCAGGAGTGCTTGATCTGATTTTACTCATGTTATATAGATTATTTTGGCCTATTTTTATTTTAAATAAATTACTAAAGCCAGATGTGGTGATTCATGCCTGTAATTCCAGCATTTGTGTGGCAATAAAGTTCAAGGCCAGCCAACGTGCCTTGATAGTATACTGCTAGATAGTATAAGAACTGTCTATCACTTATAGATAAGTAAATAGATAGATAGAGATAGATAGATAGGAAGGTAGATAGACAGATGATAGAGAGGGAGAGAGAAACAGAGACAGAGAGACAGAGAGAGACAGAGATTTTGTCCTTAGGGTGCTGGAGATTGAACCCAGGGGACCATGAATGCTAGACAAGGTCTATGCTTGCTACATTCCCCACAAGTAAATTATTAAGCAAATGTTTTTGCACATGGTTTTTGTTGTTGTTGTTCACATGGTTTTCATTTTGTGGGATCTATTTCTGTGGCCACATAACAGCCTGGTGTAAAGTTTCCCAGTGTGTGTGTAGCCATACTTCATGTGCCCATCATATTCATTACAAGTTATTCGCCCACTGAACCACAGAAGGACATCTGAGAAGCTCCCTGTTCAGGGCTATGATGACAGTGGTTGTTATAAAGACCATTTTTGTGTAGATATGTACTCCAGTCTCTTTGATACATTTAACAAGAAGCAGAGATGTAGCCCAGAGGTGGATGTTAAACTTCATTAAAAACTTCCATATTTCCAAAGTGATTCCACTAAATTACATTTCCATTAAGCAGCAAATGAATCCCAGCTTGTCCAGGCTGACATTTAGTATTGTCAGCTTCGATTCTTGTTTTGTTGTCTTTAGCCATGTTGATGGATGTGCAAAATCTTGCTGTGGTTTTATTAATTACTTTCACCTAGTGACTAATTGCATTGAACATCTTTCCATGAGTGGTGGGCCATTTAGATCATTTCTTTTATAAAGGCCCTTCAACAGATCTTTCCATACTTTAAATTTGAGTTGTGTTCTTCCTGATTGATGCATGGGACATTTTATATATTTAAGATTTGAGTTTTTTGGTTATATTTTTACACTACAGATTTGAAATGCCTTTGGAGACTACATTGTCTTCTTATTGGTGACATGTTAATAAAGTCTAATGTCAGTCAGACCGTTTCGTCATAGTTTGTCCTCCTTGTGTCTTATTTAGGGTCTGTGTTCGCCACAGGTGAGGACTCTGTTATACATTTTTATCTAGGCTACCATTCACTCAGAAAGATAGATAGATAGATAGATAGATAGATAGATAGATAGATAGATAGATAGATAGATAGATAGATAGATAGATGATAGATACAGAGAGATATTATACTAGACCTACAGATGAAATATATGAAAGCAGGAGATGGTATGAAGCATAACTGGAGAGCTGGATCAGTAGCTAAGTGCCTGCAGTCTTACAGAAGACCCATTCAGTTCCCAGCACCCATGTCATGCAACTCACAGCTACCAGTATCTCCATTTTGAGGGAATCCAATACTTGTTCGGGAATTTTTGGTTACTTGCAGGCATGTGTGAATACAAGCCCACACATATACACAAAAATAATAAAACTCATCTTGAAAAACCAGATTCTGTATGAGCAGAATGCTCCCCTTCATCTTGCCTTACAGAGATGTTAGGATTTGTGTCATATTCTTGTATTGCTCAGATAAGTTAACTTTCTACAAAGTTTGCTCTGCCCCTTCACAACACTCTTGTTTCAGTGCTGACTTGCTTTGGGGCTAGCACTCCTGATCGTTATCTTTCTTTTCCTGATTTTTCTACTGTATGTGTGTGTGTGTGTGTGTGTGTGTGTGTGTGTGTCTGTGTGTGTGTTATTATAATTTTTTTTTACTTTCTATATTCTATGTTTACATTCCAAATGATTTTCCCTTTTCCTGTTGTCCCCTCCCCATAAGTTCCCTAAGCCCTCTTCCCTCTGCCCATTCTCCTATCAACCCCCTCCTACTTCTCCATCCTGGTACTCCCCTATAATGCTGGAACAAGCCTTTTCAGGATCCAGGACCTCTCCTTCCTTCTTCTTGGAAGTAATTTCAATGACTTATGTTGGACTGCCTGTGGAATCCCATTTGTAGGCTTGCCCTAACTCTGGATTTTTGAATTAAGGACTATAGCCAAATCAGATGCACTTCTCTGGACACCTGCTGTGTGGGAACTATTATTCTCTAATGGCTAATGTCTATCACTGGATTTCATGAGAATAGTTTCTATATTTCCCTAACTGAAATTGTTCATTCTTCCTATAGAATTCACAGTTTGAAGACAAATAATTCCAAGACATCCATTTTACAGATTTTTTTTGTTTATTTGCTTTGTTTTTTCAGATTTTTTGATCCACAAACTACCAGGAAATAAGGAGGTCCTACATATAAATGTGGTGTTGCAGAGTTTCAAAGAATCCCATTTCTCTGTAGAAAGCTGGTTCAGACCCATAAAGGTACTCGAGGTTAGCTTCTGGGCCAGCATTACAGCTGAGTCTTGGGGGATCCTTGCATTTGAATAAAGACATGAAGCACTTTTTAATGGGAGGTTGGCATTTCTTGAGCAAAGGTTTTAGTACAGATTTAAGCATGGGCATTGAAAGGGGGAAAGAGAGACATGGACAAAAAACACATTGTAGAGCAGGTTTAGTTCTCTCAAGAGAGAAGAGAAGTGCCATCCATCAGGTGCAAACCTAACTATAGCTTTTTAGTTCAGATCCCCCAGAAGCAACCATGATATCCTTGTGCACATAATCTGTACAGAAAATATGCCCAGGAAGGGAAGGAATCACAGGAATGAAAATGAAACCAATCACACCCACTCTTTCAAGAATAGTTGCAATCTTAGTTTGAACTCACAGGCAGATTCTTTAGTGTCATACCCAATCCATGACATGTCTGCCACAGTTAGTTAGAAGCTACAAGCTATGGATAATTGAAAATGGAAAATACAGAAGACCAGGACAGAACACACTATGTGGTACAGCTTCATCTGTTTAAGTGAATGGGTGGTGTCAGTATCCTGACAGCAAGTCACTCATGTGTACCAGTCATAAGAGCAAAACATCTGGAATCTCTGAGGAAGGGGCACCAAAAAACCAGTTAAAAAAAGAATCTGTAGAAGGGAGAAAGTTTCTGAACAGAACACCAATAGCGTATGCTCTAAGAGCAAGAATTGACAAATGGGACCTCATAAAATTACAAAGTTTCTGTAAGGCAAAGGACACCATCAAGAGGACAAATCGGCAACCAACAAATTGGGAAAAGATCTTCACCAATCCTACATCAGATAGAGGGCTAATATCCAATATATATAAAGAACTCAAGAAGTTAGACTCCAGAAAACCAAACAACCCTATTAAAAAATGGGGTTCAGAGTTAAACAAAGAATTCTCACCTGAAGAACTTCGGATGGCGGAGAAGCATCTTAAAAAATGCTCAACTTCATTAGTCATTAGGGAAATGCAAATCAAAACAACCCTAAGATTTCATTTTACACCAGTCAGAATGGCTAAGATTAAAAATTCAGGAGACAGCAGGTGTTGGAGAGGGTGTGGAGAAAGAGGAACACTCCTCCACTGCTGGTGGGGTTGCAAATTGGTACAACCACTCTGGAAATCAGTCTGGCGGTTCCTCCGAAAACTGGGCACCTTACTTCCAGAAGATCCTGCTATACCACTCCTGGGCATATACCCAGAAGACTCCCCACCATGTAATAAGGATACATGTTCTACTATGTTCATAGCAGCCCTATTTGTAATTGCCAGATGCTGGAAAGAACCCAGGTATCCCTCAACAGAAGAGTGGATGCAAAAAATGTGGTATATCTACACAATGGAGTACTATTCAGCCATTAGAAACAATGAATTCATGAAATTCTTAGGCAAATGGATGGAGCTAGAGAATATCATACTAAGTGAGGTAACCCAGACTCAAAAGGTGAATCATGGTATGCACTCACTAATAAGTGGATATTAACCTAGAAAACTGGAATACCCAAAACATAATCCACACATCAAATGAGGTACAAGAAGAAAGGAGGAGTGGCCCCTGGTTCTGGAAAGACTCAGTGAAACAGTATTCAGCAAAACCAGAACGGGGAAGTGGGAAGGGGTGGGTGGGAGGACAGGGGAAGAGAAGGGGGTTTGTGGGACTTTCGGGGAGTGGGGGGGCTAGAAAAGGGGAAATCATTTGAAATGTAAAAAAATTATATCGAATAATAATAATAAAAAAAAGAAAAAAAATGGGAAAAAAAATCTGTAGAATCTGAAAGGCAGAACGTTAATGTATACATGTCATACTTAAAGTATAAATATAACCTCGTGGTTATTTACAATGCTGATGAATTCAGAAATGAGCCTACACCAAAGTCATAGGCCTTAGTCAGTGCCTTATGTGTTGGGCAACTCTACTAAGGCCAATAGACGTGACAATCAGAAAGGGCTTACTGGCTGCTTTATCTGGTTGACTTGAATAACTTCGTTATAGTCCCATGTGGCCATGGTGCATTAGAATTCTATGACCCAATACTGTGTCATTCATTTCTTCTTCCATTTTCAAATACTCAATAGCCACAGAAGTCAGATGGCATTAACATGTAAAATGAGGAAGGACAATGTGTTCCCTTCCTCAGGAACTGACACTCTGGAAGCTGAAGTAAGCAGTGAGCTCATGCCTAGGGAGATGCAAAACTAACCACCTCACCCCATTCCCCAGATGCCACCCAGGAACTCAGTCCACTCGCCTCATGGGAAGATGTGAGCAGTTAACTCAATCATGACAATGTAGAAGTAATGAGAACATTTTTCTATCTCCCTATAAAAGATTCTTGTGGTGGTGGGATAGAAAAATCTGTTGGATTTAATTTAATTAAGCTAGTGATTTTGAGAGGTGTTGCTTTTCCATTAAAACACAATTATGAAAACTGCACAAAAATTAAAATCAAATTCAGCTTTGAGGTGGTGAGCACGAGGCTAAAAGACCATTCCTGCCATTTTATAAGCACTTCCCCAGGGTATGAAGGACTCAGACATAGGCGTGTGGTTTTCCTTATCCTCAAGAATCAGCTGAAATATGGCAACTCTAGATTCAGTTTGTACTAGATCCAGCCTTAGCATCAGCTGCCAAAATGTGGCCAATTTAAGACAGATTCCCCAAATTAATTATGTTTTCCTGTAAAACATAGAATTAATTTTAAGTGAGGAGTATTAAAGTGGAATGTATAATACACTACTCAAATGGTCTGCTGTAATTTTTTTCCCAAATAAGTATACTGTACATGATGTGCCTGTAATGGTATTATTTATCACTCTATGTGGCAAAAATATCAATTATAATAAATAGTAAAAGGGTTATTAGCTTTCTTGAACAATAAATAAAGCAGAAGTTTCAAGATCAATTTGATGAATATGTTAAGTTAAAATTCTCTTTTGCCATAAGAGTTGATAGGATTTTATGTAGCAGTCCCATGAAAGTGCCATAGACATTTTAAAAATAAATATATTAAATAAAAATAAAAATCTATTAAAGAAGGTAATTTTAAATATTTAATGATATAATTCAGTCTTATTAATGCAACCTTCTTTATTTTTCCGATTAAAAATTCACAGAGCTGTTGTCTTTTCCATCTTAATCAGATATCCTGTTTGTTGTAATTATCTGTTAGGTATTTTCATTCACATTTGATGAATATTAACTGTTTGAAATAAAGCAGTATCTTTTTTCTTTTACTAGTTTTAGCAACAGAGGTTACTTTGTATCAGGCAAAAGGACAGCCAGAAAAAGAGATGGAAAGATATTACCTGTCCCTCTACCACACAGAGAATGGAAAGGATTTTAAACCCTAAACTCCTACTGCTAGCTGTGCAGGACACAGGCTTTCTCATGCCTAAGAAAGTCCAGTGAGTCCATGTCTGAAATATGAAGGGGTTAGAGCTATATTAAAATCTAGATTCGGGCTTGTGCATGATCTCTCCCTCTCTCTCTCTTCTCCCTCTCTTCTCCCCCCCCCCCCCGCCTCTCTCCTAAATCCACTTTCTTAACTACAAATCAGGGTCAGCAGCTTTCTCGAAGGGTAGCATGGAGACAAGAGAGAGAAGTGGTCTAGGGGAAACCCTCAGTGGTGCTCAGACACATCCCTGCCAGTAAAGGAAATAATGAGCAAGAACAGAGCATGGTTTTTATTCTGTTTCACTGGAGAAACAATGCAACCACATTCACAGCTGACGATATAATTATTTTCAAAGACCAAGCATTAAGATATCTAGTGTGGATTTCTGTACTTTAAAACTACTAGAAAACAAAAACAAGCTACACTCTGAAAGAAAATATTTTCAACTTGTATTTCTGGAAAAGGCTTATCTTAAGAATATGCAAAAAACTTATATGAATTAATAAGAAAACAATTTGAAAGTTTCAAGTAAGAAGACTGACAAAGGGTCAATAAGCACATGAAAACATGGACAACATTAGTAGTCATTAGGTCGGTCGCGCATCCACCATTCACCCACAGACAAAAGTCTAAAGTAATGGGAAGGAAAATCTAGTATGGGGCAGAACACTTTATCCATTTATGAAAATGTAAAGCACAACTTTACAATGTGACCTACTCCTGGATATTTACACAAGAGAAATCTGCCCCATCATCCTATCTTGAATATTTTTAGTAGATATTTACTCATAATTTGTGAGAGGCCCCCAGTAGATTAAAGGAAAGGGCTAACCACAAATTAACTGACTTCAAGGAAAAGGTGAGAGTCACCATCTCACCTACCTGCTAAATTGTCCCCCATGCTACTCTCCCTCCACTGATCAAATCTAGTAATGATTTAATTGCCCAATTTCCCCCTTTACCTGCAGGAAGCACAATCAGCTTTCCACACTGATACACAGGAGCTTACTCTCCAACATTTCCAGACGTCATCCTCACAGCAAGTCATGACTCAGCTGTGACTTACAGACAGCCTGACTCTCAGCTCTCCTTCTGCTCTGAATGTTTAACTTTAGGTGAAATTCAGAGTTAAGCAGTAAAGACCCTAGGACCTTATGCTTTCTTTCCCGCTTAGATTCCAGAGGCTCTTACTAAAAGTATTGAATAAAGGTAATTGTTCTGAGCTTTAGATTACTTGCTGAAGAGCAAGGCATTTTGGAGTCTTTGGTGTCCATCCTGATGGAGTTGGTTGCGTTGAGTAAATCATTAGAGATATATAAGTTCTCTTAAAATGTCAGTAATGCAATAACAATGTGTGTGCATACATGTGTGTATACAGTTGCCTTCTTCTGTAGGGGAGACATCACCATCCTCAGACAGTGTTTGCCACTGATTCCCACAAAGCTCCACTCTCAGTCAAAGGCACAGCACAGCCCTCCAAATGAAAGATGGGTTCGGGGGATCTAAAAAGGAATAAGGGGATGAATGATAGCCAATACTTTTGGGAACAAATAAAATGACATAGCCAAGGAGTGCAAAAGGTGACAAATACTGTCCTGACTAGGGAGCTAGGAGGAAGAGAGAGAAAGAGACAGAGGCTGTTTAAGTTCTGTGTATGATTGTACAGATAGCATTAGTTTGGCCAAGTATTTCATGAAGCTAAGGAAGATCTCGAGAGGAGCACATTAAGAAGGGGCAGGGGAGAAAAGGCGAACAGTCAACAGTGACTGACGTAGGCGAATGAACTACATGCAACCAGTATTGTTTACACAAAACACAGTGGCATTGGATCTTTTTTTAAAGACTCGGTTTTGTCTCCTTTTTAATTATGAAGGATAAAATAAAATTGAGTGACTGAGAGGAATAAATAGATAATGAAGTATCAGGGGTTTTTATATAGAAGCTTCTTATTAAAATGACTGTCTCCTTCAACTGTTTAATCTAATTTCTGCAAGGCAGGTTTTCACTTGTTCTGCTCATATAAACTCAGGTATTAGCGTTGTTATTAAGACACTGAGCAGTTCACACCCAGAGTGCGCAGAGCTACCTTAACCCCTTCAGTGGTTCCTATTCTGTTTCTCTTTCTGTTCCCTTCCCTATAGAAAACGTGCAGTCTCAGTCTCTTGTGTGTGTGTGTGTGTGTGTGTGTGTGTGTGTGTGTGTGTGTGTGTGACAGGATCTCCCTTGTTCATGCTGCACATGCCCAGCTAGCTTGCTACAGATGCAGTACCATGCCTGCCTGCCTTCTTCTCAATGCCATGCTTCTCACAATGATGGCCATGGTCCCACCCTCTGAAACTATCATCCTGATAAACTGTTCTGTAAGCTTCTTGGTCACCGCACATCTTCACAACAATAGAAAAGCATCTAGGACTTGCTCTTAATCTCTGAATGACTTTCATCTGCCATCTTGATGTCATTGTAATAAATAAACACATGCAGGGATGGAAATTGGCTGAGGATTTTACAGAGAACCTTCATATGAGGAAGAGTTTAACCCACAACTTAGGAAAACCAATCTCCCTCTTACTCATGATACTTTGCTTTTCTCTCTTCCAAGTGTGTTTGACCTTGCCATTTCTTCAAGCCAGGAGACACATGTTCCCTCCAGTTGTTAGATGAAGTTCACTTTCTTATATCAACACTTAGTGGCTTCTTCCAATTCTATCCTTAAATACAGTTATTTACTAATAACACTCTCCCTAACATTCTGCTTCTATGATGTTAGGCAAACTAAAATGTAGCTGTAATAGCTTCCAAAGTCAATGTAATACCACCTAGAATCAACTGGAAAGAGGGGTTGTCTAGATTAGGTTAGGTTCTGTGCTTAATTTAGGTACAGTCTTTAACTAGATACCCCTAGTTAAAGACCGTTTTGAAAAGCAGAGTGTGTATCCATTCTCCTGTTGAGGGGTATCTTGGTTATTTCCACCTTCTGGCTATTACAAATAAGGCTGCTATGAACATAGTGGAACATGTGTCCTTGTTATATGTTGAAGCATCTTTTGGGTATATGCCCAGCAGTGGTATAGCTGGATCCTCGGGTGTACTATGTCCAATTTTCTGAGGAACCGCCAGACTGATTTCCAGAGTAATTGTACCAGCTTGCAATCCCACCAGCAATGGAGGAGTGTTTCTTTTGCCACATTCTCGCCAGCATCTGCTGTCTCCTCAGTTTTTTATCTTAGCCATTCTGACTGATGTGAGGTGGAATCTCATGGTTGTTTTTGATTTGCATTTTCCTGATGACTAGGGATGTTGAACATTTCTTTAAGAGTTTCTTAGCTGCCAGGCAGTGGTGGCACACACCTGTAATCCCAGCACTCAGGAGGCAGAAGCAGGTGGATTTCTGAGTTCGAGGCCAGTCTGGTCTAGAGTGAGTTCCAAGAGAGCCAGGACTACACAGAGGAATCCTGTCTAGAAAAGAAAACAAACAAACAAAAAAAGAAGAAAAGAAAAAAAAAGAGTTTTTCGGCCATGAAAGATTCCTCAGTTGAGAATTCTCTGTTTAGCTCTGTAGCCCCTTTTTAATAGGATTATTGGGTTCTCTGGAGTCCAATTTCTTGAGTTCTTTGTATATTTTGGGTTTTAGAGCTCTATCAGATCTTTTCCCAAACTGTAGTTTGCTGTTTTGTCCTGTTGACAGTGTCCTTTGCCTTACAGACCTTTGCAATTTTATGAGGTCCCATTTGTCGATTGTTGATCTTAGGGCATAAGTCATTGGTGTTTTGTTCAGGAAAATTTTCCCTGTGCCCATGTGTTCAAGGCTCTTCCCCACTTTCTCTTCTATTAGTTTCAGCATATCTGGTTTTATGTGGATGTTTTTTATCCACTTGGACTTGAGCTTTGTACAAGGAGATAAGAATGGGTCACTTTGCATTCTTCTACATGCTGACCCCTACTTAAGCCAGCACCACTTGTTGAATATGCTGTCTTTTTTCCCACTGGATGGTTTTAGCTTCTTTGTCAAAGATCAAGTGACCATAGGTATGTGGGGGTTCATTTCTGGGTCTTCAATTCTATTCCATTGATCTACCTGCCTGTCTCTACCAGTACCATAAGATTTTTATCACTATTACTCTGTAGTAGAGCTTGCAGAAAATGACTTCATGAAATTCACAGGCAAATAGATGGAACTAAAAAATAGCATCCTGAGTGAGGTAACCCAGTCACAAAAGAACACACATGGTGTATACTCACTGATAAATGGATATTAAGAAAAAGTTCGGAATGCCCATGATACAACTCACAGACTATGTGAAGGTCAAGAAGGAAGACCTCAGTCCTACTTAAAAGGGGGAACAAAATAGTCACAAGAGGTAAAGGATGGAAGAAACTTGGAAAGAAGGGAGGAGGGGAAAAGGGAAAATGGGGGCAGGATCAGGAGTGGGATGGGGGAGATGTACATAGGTTGAGGAAATTAAACAGAGGTGTATAACAATGGGGGATAGGGAACTGAGGGTAGTCAACAGAAAGTCCCAGACTCCGGGAAAACAAGAGGCTCGCAGAACCCAGCAGGGTTGATATTAGCTGAAATAACCAACAAAGGAGAGAGAGAACCTGTAGAGAACATATCCAGAGGTTAGGTACTGCTCCAGTAGATGGATAGGGCCAGCCACCCACCTCAAAATTTTAACCCAGAATTGCTCCTGTCTAAAGAAAATACAAGAACAAAAAGTGGAAAGGAGACTGAAGGAAAGGCCATCTAGAGACTGCCCCACCTACGGATCCACCCCATATGCATCCACCAAACCCAGACACTATTGCTGGTATCAAGTAGTGCTTACTGACAGGAGCCTAATGTGGATGTATCCTGAGAGGCTCTGCCAAAGCCTTACTGATACAAATGTGGATGCTTGCAGCCAACCATTGGACTGAGCAGGGGAACCCCAATGAAAGAGTTAGAGGAAGGACTGAAGGAGCCGAGGGGTTTGCATCCCCATAGGAAGAACAAAAATATCAAACAACCAGACAACCCCAGAGTTCCCAGGAACTAAACCACCAACTAAAGAATAAACTTGGAGGGACCTATGGCTCTAGCCACATATGTAGCAGAGGATGGCCTTATCTGGCATCAAAAGTGAGGCCCTTGGTCCTGTGAAGGCCTGATGTCCCCAGCATAGGGGAATGCTAAGGCAGTGGGGCAGGAGTAGGCATGTGGGTAGGGGAAAGGGGTGGAATGGGGGTTCTTGGAGAGAAAACCAGGAACATTTGAAATTTAAATAAACAAAAGAACCAATACAAAATTAAGAAAAAGAAAAGCAGTGTATGAGCTGAATACTGGCACTCACACACTTCAATATCCTTTTCTGGTTATAGATGTAATGTGAGCAGTCTCCTCAAGCTCCTGCTGGGACTGCTCCTCTATGATGGCCTGAAATAAACACTTTCTCCCTTAAGTCGCTTTTGTCCAAACTCCCCTTCAGTATTCACCCAGAGACACGAAAGGAAACTAAGGCAATAAGTAGCTCTGATAATTGCCCCCTCCTTTATTCATTCTTTTGGTATTATCCTCACCTTACTCAACGCAACCAATACAAGATTTCATCTACACTAACTACACATTTTCTGTTGCTACTTAAGTGCTTAAAAGTACAGTATAAACACAGACATACTGAGTTGGGTGGTATGTATAGCTAGACAATGAAGTACTAACAAAATGCCCGTGAGAACTATGGAATGGTCCATAAAAGGAATCGTGTTCCCTTTGACTCTCTCCTGAGTCACTGGCTCTAAGAGAAGTTTGCTTCTGTAAGGTACTTAAGCATCTCTGCACAGCAGAGGAATGAGCTTCCCAGATGATTACCAGCCTTATCTTAACAAAAGAACCAGCTAGCCACCTTGAAAGTGGACCTTTGAGCAGGGGGGTTGTTTTCTAGTGATTTTCATCACAGCAGACATTGTGACTGAAAATTCATGTGATTTTGGACTGGAGGAGCAGAGCTCCTCCCTGGCTTCTTTGTCATGTGCACATTGAGGCCATAGAGGTTTAGGCTAATTTGTTATGTATTCCTAGACAAAGAAGACAATGAAAGTCAAAAGTGGTCAGCTCCCTGCCGGTATTTAGCATGCTCTCCAGCACAGAATGAAAACTAAACATAGCTGCTATCTTAAACAATGATGTTGCATGGCTGGACACTCAAGTTTTACATGATGACATCTCTTGAGAGCAATCACATTTTTGAGCTGGCAGGCCCTGTATGTGTTCTCAAGAACAACAAATTCTAGTAAGAGGAGCCACTAGCAGCCACTTTTTTTTTCTTCTTTTGTTTTTTTAATAGTTGCTCTATAAGACTTTATGCTGTAAAACTATTAATTTTGTGTGTACAAAATCCCTGAATTAGATAGCACTGCTCTCATTTGTCAGGGAAAGAAATGGGGAAACAGTTTAGGTACTTTCCACATAGACTGGTAAATGTTTGAACTCACCCAGGATTATGGTATTAACCATTATATCTTGCCTATTTAAAAAAAAAAAAGGAAGGTAGGGAAGAACATACGGGGCAGGGGGGGAAGAAGAAGGAGGAGGAGGAGGAGGAGGAGGAAGAAGAAGAAGAAGAAGAAGAAGAAGAAGAAGAAGAAGAAGAAGAAGGAGAAGGAGAAGGAGAAGGAGAAGGAGAAGGAGAAGGAGAAGGAGAAGGAGAAGGAGAAGGAGAAGGAGAAGGAGAAGGAGAAGGAGAAGGAGAAGGAGAAGGAGAAGGAGAAGGAGAAGGAGAAGGAGAAGGAGAAGGAGAAGGAGAAGGAGAAGGAGAAGGAGAAGGAGAAGGAGAAGGAGAAGGAGAAGGAGAAGGAGAAGGAGAAGGAGAAGGAGAAGGAGAAGGAGAAGGAGAAGGAGAAGGAGAAGGAGAAGGAGAAGGAGAAGGAGAAGGAGAAGGAGAAGGAGAAGGAGAAGGAGAAGGAGAAGGAGAAGGAGAAGGAGAAGGAGAAGGAGAAGGAGAAGAAGAAGAAGAAGAAGAAGAAGAAGAAGAAGAAGAAGAAGAAGAAGAAGAAGAAGAAGAAGAAGAAGAAGAAGAAGGAGAAGAAGAAGAAGAAGAAGAAGGAGAAGAAGAAGAGAAGGAAGAAGAAGAAAAGGAAGAAG
Organism: Apodemus sylvaticus; assembly: GCF_947179515.1. Classification (NCBI taxonomy): domain Eukaryota; kingdom Metazoa; phylum Chordata; class Mammalia; order Rodentia; family Muridae; genus Apodemus; species Apodemus sylvaticus. The sequence goes on from NC_067480.1 coordinate 75,181,574, forward strand.
AAGAAGAGAAGGAAGAAGAAGAAGGAAGAAGAAGAAGAAGAAGAAGAAGAAGAAGAAGAAGAAGAAGAAGAAGAAGAAGAAGAAGAAGAAGAAGAAGAAGAAGAAGAAGAAGAAGAAGGAAGAAGGAAGAAGAAGGAAGAAGAAGAAGGAGAAGAAGAAGAAGAAGAAGAAGAAGAAGAAGAAGAAGAAGAAGAAGAAGAAGAAGAAGAAGAAGAAGAAGAAGAAAGAAGAAGGAAGAAGAAGGAAGAAGAAGGAAGAAGAAGGAAGAAGAAGGAGAAGAAGAAGGAGGAGGAGGAAGAAGAGGAGGAAGAAGAAGAAGAAGAAGAAGAAGAAGAAGAAGAAGAAGAAGAAGAAGAAGAAGAAGAAGAAGAAGAAGAAGAAGAAGAAGAAGAAGGAGAAGGAGAAGGAGAAGGAGAAGGAGAAGGAGAAGGAGAAGGAGAAGGAGAAGGAGAAGGAGAAGGAGAAGGAGAAGGAGAAGGAGAAGGAGAAGGAGAAGGAGAAGGAGAAGGAGAAGGAGAAGGAGAAGGAGAAGGAGAAGGAGAAGGAGAAGGAGAAGGAGAAGGAGAAGGAGAAGGAGAAGGAGAAGGAGAAGGAGAAGGAGAAGGAGAAGGAGAAGGAGAAGGAGAAGGGGAGAAGGAGAAGGAGAAGGAGAAGGAGAAGGAGGAGAAGGAGAAGGAGAAGGAGGAGAAGGAGAAGAAGAAGAAGAAGAAGAAGAAGAAGAAGAAGAAGAAGAAGAAGAAGAAGAAGAAGAAGAAGAAGAAGAAGAAGAAGAAGAAGAAGAAGAAGAAGAAGAAGAATAATGTATATTTGCATGCATGTACTGTAATGACCATCTCAGAGCAGTCTTCTTAGTCATTGTTAGCAACTGCCAGTGATCTAATGCTAGACAGTTCTCTAAGTGTGAACTCCACAGTAGCAGCCTTAGCATTTAGAAACATAAGCTATCAAGCATGCTCCCAGACCAACTTCAGAAACCACAAAGTGAAGCAGCACAGAAATCTGTTTGGGTTTTCAAGTCTTCAGCATGTTTCAGATTTGGGGCCAAGCCTGAGAAATCCTGTGCTAGGTTTGCCTGCATTCCCTAGGAAGCTTGACTAGCAAAAGAAAGATGGCTGACACCCAGCCACTTACACTGGCTCTTTTTGTTCTGACATAGCCATTCTCTAAAGTCTGTAGAGGATATGAGCCACTCAACCTGTAGGCAACTCCAGCAAATAGAGAAAAGTATGTAAATGTGGGACTCTGTAGGCTTTGATGACACTCTCTCAATATTCCTTGTTAAATTGGCAGTGACTTTGAGTGAGGAAGGGGCTGCCCCTAGCTCTTGGAATTTCCAGTAATAGACAGGACCCCTTCTACTTTGGAAATTCCAAACCTTACTGAGGTAAATGGAATTCTTGAAGTTTATTATTAAAAGATGAGTCCAGAGAAGATTTAGCTTCCAAACACAAATATGCATGGACATGCACATGTGCCCATACATGCATACCTACAGACCAACACTTAACATACAACATTACTAATAAACCTCTGACTGTACAGTAATATTGATGTCTCTATTTAAATAATAATAGAATGTTTGTAGTGGTATAGTAATAAGTATATTTGATGAGTTGTTAACTAGAGCTCTTGATTTGAATTTCTTATTGCATGGAAAATAATTGCTTTTGATTACTTAATACAATCATAGTGACATTCAGATAAGCTTTGTTTATATATCTTTAATTTTGCATTTCCACAAGTATATATATGTGTATGTCTTTATAGGTGCATATGGCACCACATATTTGTGGAAGTCAGAAGACAACTTACAGAAGTTGATTCTCTCCTTCTACCATATAGACTCCAGGGATAAAATTCTGGTCCTTGGGATTGTCAGCAAGCACCTTTACCCACAGAGCCCTCCTGTGGCATAGCCACACCCCTAGATTTTCTTCTCTAGATATTATAAACATTAGACTCTTCTGCTCCATTCTTTATTTGCTTATTTTAAAGGGGAAAATGGGTAATGTTAAATGAAACATACTTTTATCTGCAATGTAAAGGTTGGAAATGTAACAGTGCAAATTCTAGAAAAAAAAGAAGATTTCACCTACACTGCTCACACAGTATTCTTTTGTTGCTACTTAAGCTCTTAAATGCAGTGTAAGCCTAAAAAAGCTCAAACATTTTGACACTGTTTCAGTGAAGAGCACCCCATAGTATGCCACTGAGAAACTTCAACAAAAAGAAAAAAGAAGTCATTTTCTTTGCTTTTACTTAGAGTTTCAGAGACTCATAAAGAGTCAAATCATGCTGGAAATTGGTAAGGATTCATTGAGAAATTTTACCAAGAAAGAAGAGTGAACTGCTAAGACTGCATGTTAAAGTCACATAAGGAGAACCTGGAAATGTGCTCTGATTGGGAACTCCCAAAGGGCTAAGGTACCCTGGGAGTTAGATGCATATCCTGGCTCAATCCATCTAGACTGCTGAGATTTTGTACTGGTAACCATCCCCCAGACAATAATGATATTTGGGTCCCTGCATTTATTCAGAGGCAGGCAGCACCAAAGCTCTCTAATCACCTATTGGATGATATTGATAAGGAGGAGCTCTGCTTAAATTTTTTCTGAATTATTAAAAGCCACAATTAAAAGACCATCCCACTGAATTAACCATTTTTAAAAAGTGTTCTTGGTTTTCTAAGAAAAGACACTCAGAAATGAATCTGAGATTACTTTCTGTGTTATCTTAGGAAAAAATTCTTAATTCTTATAGCCTTTGCTACTCACATAATATTGATAATGATTCAGAATGTGCCATGCTGTACCCTAGAGATGCAATAAGGAACTCAAAGGCCAAATATAACACCAATGATTTCAGAATGCCATTATCTATCATGATATGGATTCTAATAGGGACAGATCCAGGTCATCAGAAGGAAAACAATCTGAGAACAGCCAAACAGATGGACAGGCCATTCCTACTGTGGCTATTATATATTAATGACTCCTGACCATGTGTCCACACACTTTACAGTATGGTGTATTGTTCTTCCAATAAGCTAAGGAAAGAATCTCTTACTCTCTCAAATATTACTCATGCATGCAACTTACTAAAACCAGTAAGATCAATAAACTCTATATGGCAGTTCAAGGGCCTAGGGTTCTGTGGTCTTTGACTACAGCATCTGTGTAAGGAAGTTTGGTATGGTAGCCTGAGAAACAAGAGGCATTTTAACTTTCTAGCCACTAGACCTGTGTGAAAGAGCACATTAGAGTCTCTAGCCTCCACCAGTTCTTGCAAAATTTGCAGCCCCATGAGCCTTTTGCGGTAGAATTTCCAGAAGAGCCACTCAGCAGTTTTCAGCACCATGAAGCCTCTGCTGCTGTAAATCTAACTGATGGCAGATAATGATGCTTACCAGGTGACCAGAGCAAAGAGGACAGAGAAATGGCAGGTTGTCTTCTAATAGCATGTCTCCTGAGAAGAATTTTCTAGAATAGAATTTTATATACTAGAGGAACACTTAGCCTTGACTATGGGTGATAAATCTCAAGTTTCCTGTGGATACATCATCACCTTTGAGAGCCATGACTCTGTCCTAAAACATTTAAACTACTTCATTGGAAAAGAAAAGTGATTCTGACTTGTGTCAAATTGACAAACAACAAAAACAACAATAAAAGCCCTAGCTAGTAAACAATCCTGACACTCTGTTATGCTGTATTGTTGAAGGAATGGCCCGAGCGATTTGCTACTCATGCTAAGGGGTAGAAATGTGGGGCTCCATGACTTTTGACATGCATGTTTATTAGACAAGATCAAGGTCACTCTAAGAATACATGTAGGTGTGATTAATTCTAATAAATGATTATTAGAGATAGCATAAAACACAACCCAAAGAATATAGCACTATGCCTGGGCCCCTCCCCTTCCATATCATACAAGGGTTTTGAACTTCTGATCTGATTTCAATAGATGCTAGTTATCCTTCTCCTGGTTTTCTTTCTGACCTGGAAATAATTGATTCTCTTGCTGTTATTAACCTACTTCCTCCTTCACATCCAGGACGGTAGCTACCCAGCTCCTGTTACAACTGACTACCCTGACTATTGTGAGCATGACTGATGCTGCTGGCAGCATAGTGGAGTAGGGAGAAAGAACATCACAATAATGATGTTGTTTGATGAGGCATTCGTTGGGGTACCCATGAGTGAAAACTGAATTAAAAGAAGCTCCAAAAAATCTTCAAGAGAATTGGAACATTGTCAGGGCAAATGGCAAGACTTCCAGGTCTTGAGGAAGATATGTCACATGAAAAGTCATAAGAGAAAAAAGGGGCATTTTGTGATCATTTTTAACCATAAGTGGCATATGATAGGAGACTTAACCCTTGCAAAATAAAAATATTAATGAATGGCTTAAGAAAGCTTGGTGAAGTGTCCCACATACCATCTTGTGTGCATGGGACTTCTCAGGTATATCTGGTTCATACAGTATTAAAATGTATTATAATATCCTGAACTGTGGACCTTACACTTTCATATAACTAAGACTATGTGCCTGAAAAACAACAACAACAACAAAAAAAAAAAAAACCAATTTGTGTCATACAAAGAATGTTCCGTGGTACTTGTCACCTTTACCTATAACTAGCTTGCTGACAACAAAATGAAGTGTCTCTTGTACTAAGTGATTTTTCCCCTAAACCTATATAATTAATGCTTAAAAGATTCAAACATAATTTTGAAAGTTATCTCTTCCCAATTGTGTGACATTGGGCAAATCATTTATCCTTTCTGGATTCAGATTACCTCCTCATCAGGAAAAGGGGATGAAGAATAAGGAACTAGATCCAAGCTTTAGCTTTCATATCACTTGAACTTCACACAAGTAATAATTATATATTTTAATTAATTAACTATATAACTATATCAAATGAGCCATACAAGAACTAATTATAGCACTGTATCATGAAGTAGAGAAGAACAGTAATGGCTTCAGAAGGAAAGAGATTGCTTAGGACTGGATGGTCTTCTAAAGAATCTAAGTATGGTCCCCAGAACCCATCAAGTGGCTCACAACCATCTATACCTCCTGTTCTAAGTAATCTGACACCCTCATCTGGCCTCCTCAGACACCGGCATACATGTGGTGCATAGACATGTAATCAAAACACCTGTACATACAAAATAAAATAATAACAAAATTTTATGATAAAGGTAATGGGAGGGAAAAGAAAGAAATATATATTTTTCTCTCATGTGTAGAATGTGAGTATATATCATGAGATCATGAAAAGGCTTACTTGGGGGATGGGAAAATTGGACCAGCAAGAGAAAGAGTAGCTGAAGAATGAATATAATCAAAATGCAATGGCATATATTTATAAAGATGTCAAAATGTAACTCATCATTCTATATTCCAAAGTAAGAAGCATCTTCTGAAGAATATATCATATGCTAAGAATATGCCATGATTTACTCAATCCTGTAGACATGAGCACTCCCTCTAAAAATAATAAAGTATGTTAATACATATATAACTAACAACTCAAGAAGGTACAACAGTGTCAAGTAGCCAAGTAAAATCAGTGGCCAGTCTTCCTGGAATCCTAAGCATCACAGCCTAAAAAAGATGAAGCCACTAGGGTGAGGTCCATTTTTTATAATGCCAATGAATAGACAGTGCAGGTTCTCCATCTGCATAGACCAACTGAGAAGGAAATTATGGTGTCTTCAGGTTTGCCTGTTCAAATCAGGAAAGGTGCCTTCACTGCAAAACAAACATTATTTGGAGGCTTCAGTTCGCCATTTGGAATGGAAATAGAATGGATGGTGTTAATTGAAGTATCCGAGTTGTCATTTTATGAATATTTTAGTTCCATTATAAATTACTCATTTGCTCAGCTATGTCAGTGTTCCGTCCCCCCACCTGCCCTCCCATGCCTCAAGACATCTCACTGGTAAATAATTAAAGGGTATCAGGATTAAGTCAAAGAGAATTTGACAGGAGGATACCTGATGGATGGATAATGTTAAAGTTGGCCACAGATAACAAGTGTCTCTTAATTAACACAGCTAAAGGAAGAACCTACCAGTCTCTATCAGTGAGGACTCAGCTCAGCTCATCTCCACTCACAATGTTACCTTACTTCCATTGTGGCAATGCCTTTTAACTCTCAAGTGACAAATAAGGAGTCTTTGATAATTTGGGAGAATCTCCTCAAGAGGTGTTACCACTGTGAAAGTATTAGAGATTGGAACTGCCAAGAAGCAATCCAACCTTGAGGACTACTCTTGTTAAATGGAAGGGAGCTCTTCTTTGTGAGTGGGATGAGAAAAGCAAACGGTTGGCACTCTCCTGTGCTTTTACCTCTACCACAGGAGGGCCTAAAGAAAGTCCTCATCTGATGATAGCACTTTGAGCTTCAACTTCTCAGCTTTAGGAAATTTAAAAATGAATTTATGCTCTTAAGAAATTATTCACACCCAAATATTCTGTCATAGCAGCACAAAGTATTAACCTATGTCTGTGGACTTTGTTTGAAAGATCACTGCTTGGTACGGTTTCAATATAAAAAGTCCCCTGCAGGCTAAATTCCATGATGACACTCTTTGGGGAATTTAGGAAACATTTGAGAAATAGAGTCTACTTGGATAATATAGAAATAGAGTCTAGTTGTTCTCAGCACAGTCTTAAGGGTTAATAAGCATCCTCTATCCTGTCCTACTCTTCTGGGAAATTATATGGAGGTAATGAAACCTAACCACCTGATCTTACTATCATGCAGCAACCTTCCACCTAACCAAATGCTATAATCGACTATACTCCCTCAAACCATAAGCAAAAGAATAAATCCTCCTTCTTTAGCTGCTTCTTGTCAGGTATTTCGTCACAGTGACAGAAACAATTACTAATATAGCTTATTAAACTGTCTTTTTTTCTGTCTTTCATATGCATAAGTTCTAGAACATAGTCCCTTAAATAATATTATTGACCAAAAGGTGAAGATATTAATATGATTGACTTTTTCTCTCTGGGCCATCAGAGCGAAGAGAGATAAATATAAAAAACAAAGAGTATTCTAGCTGTTAACACAGGTAGCAAAGGAAGACAAAGAGGGAAAACTCAGCCAAATGGGAAAAAAGACAGAGCAAAACACAAAGAGAGTTTGAAAATGCTTAGGGGAAGCGCTGTCTTATGTTCACTACTGCATGCTGTCATTAATTAAAAAATGGTTGGAGAGAAAATTGTGTCAGCTAAAACAACTGTTATGGTCAGCCCAGCTAAGTTCTGAAGAAAAGCAATATACTTCATACATACATGAAAATATATTTTTATGCATATATAATCATATATAATATATTCATATAAATACTTATATTTTTCATATATATATGAATATATGAAATGTATATACATAAATTTGAGTGTAGGGCCCATACAGTACTATAACAGGCATAGTAGAAACTCAGCTTCAACAGACACTGTGAAAAGTTCTTACTAATGTTAAGGAAAATGTTCAATGTTTTGAGTGAGAAAATATACTTCATACACAGTGGTAACATCATATATATATATATATATATATATATATATATATATATATGTATATATATACATATATATATATATATATATATATATACAGGGATGTTCAATATAAATCCTTCATTTAATTCATCAAAGATTTTAATATCTCTATACCTTTAGAAACACACTGTAGAATTGTAGAAGGAATGTGTAGTATAAATGATACATGCTTTCATCTACCAAAGAGACATACCATTTATTTGTACAGTTCTTTCCATAAGTCCTTTCAGTGTCCTGATCCATAGAGCTATTTGTTGACCATCTAGAAAAATACTCTGTGAAACCCAACATGGTTTTAAAATCAACATATATTTAGTCCTGGTTCAAACACATAAGCTCAGTTAAAAAAAAAGTTTAAGGCATGCTGGGTGGTGGTGGAACATGCCTATAGTCCCAGTACTTGGGAACTTGAGAGACAGAGGTGGGTGGATCTCTGAGTTTGAAATCAGCCTAAGAGTTCCAGGAAAGCCAAAGCTACACAAAGAAACTCTGTGTGAAAAAAATGTTTAATACCATGACCATATTTGTGAGGAGAGAGAGAGAGAGTTTTGTGTGCATGTGTATATGTGTGTTCTTATATGTCACATGGCTGCAGGTGCCCACGGAGGCCAGAAAGAGGGAGTCATATTCCCCAAAACAGGAGTTCCGTGTAGTTATAAGCCACGTGACATAGGTGCTGGGAAGTGAACCTATGTCTTCTGGAAAAGCAGCAAGTGCTCTTAGCTACTGAGTCACCTCCAGGTCTTCAATAAACATATTGCTGTATCCTCAATTACAGCATATCTGTGACCAGTCATTATTACTAGGGCAATAATCTTTTGAAAAAAGAACACTTTTCAGGATTTTGATGCTATTGTTTCTAATATTGATTTTTGTTGTTGATGCTGTTGTTAAATTCTCCTTAAACTCATTTTGTTAGTGATCTACCTTTAGAGGTGTACTTTTTCTCTTTCTGAGACTAGATAAAGAATCTGTTAGGCCTTTCGAAGACATTTGGGTTTGGATGACATAAGTATTCTCATTCAGTACCAAATTTAAGACCCACACATTCAAGACCCACTATCCTCCTGTCCATATCCCAGGGACTCAGCCAGAGCGTCTCATCTGTGCTCATTCTGTCCTAGAGGTTGGGTTGGATGAGTTTTATACAGCCTGTGCCCTGCAGTCATGCCCCCATTCTAAAGCTGTATCAAACGTAAAGCAAACTGTGTGGATGTTCTTTTCCCCTGTGCTTGGTACAATTAGACAGCAATACTCCAAACACTAAATGCTCACAAAAATAAGAAATGTATTGGATAGAAAGGTTATTATTGCCCTGGGGCCTGAAACTTTAGACTGGTTCACATATGTTTCCAATAGAATCTTTAATTAAGATGCCTTTCTTGTCAATGTGCTTTGGTAATATTCTGTATGGTGATGGACTATTATTTTCCCAGAAAGATAATAAAGGACCTCACAGGAATGTCTTAATAGGTCACTTCTATAGTAATTTCGACTTTTTGGATCTTATTTGCCTGATTTTCATGAATGGCTTGATATTCGGTGGAATGAGGTTGAGGATGCACCTTGATCACCCTTAAGGATGAATGTGGTTGGACAAGAGACTTCTATTCCTTAAGAACTCAGTAGCATAGGTCCCTTAGCCATGTCCCACTCCTTTGACAAGGGCACATGAAGAGTCTAATGAACTTAGCTCATGACCCATTGATGGACAATAAAGAGGAACATGGCTTCACTGCCCGTGCCAGACTTGTAATTACATGTAATTATCTGCCCAGCCAGGAATCAAACACAGGCCTCTGTGCTAGAAAATTCTATCTCTGAACCACCCAGACACTTAGGGTGAAAAAAATGGGCTTTTGGGTATAAGGCCCATACAGTACTACAACAGGCATAGTAGATACTCAGCTTTGACAGACACTCTGAGAAGTTCTTACTAATGTTAAGGAAAATGGGCAATGTTTTGAGTGAGAAAATAAACTTCATACATTAAGTTTCAAATAATATCATCCTTTATGCTTTCATGCCCCTCCCCCCAAAACCCTATGCTTTTCTCAAACCCTCTTGGCTTTGCACTCCTTCTGGTCCCATTCACCCTTTGCTTTCCACTGTGACGTAAAATGTAGCCAGTTTATTTCTTCAAATGCATTGAACTAAATATAAATGAAAATACAAATCATCAAAATATGAAGACACCATAAAAGCAGTGTCAATGAGAAATGTATAGACACTGTGTAGTGTCTCACAGCAGGATCTATGGGAACTGTATAGACACAGTGTAATGTCTCAGAGCAACCACTTTTGTCTCTGGCTTTATCATCCCCCTCATAGTCTTCCCTCTCTTCTCAACATACTCCATGTTGTTGTAAGGAATCCTTAAATCTTGATACAATTCATTGTCCAGTAGAGCTCCACCCTACTTACCTTTGTTGTCTAAAGTCCTTTCTCTATCTAATAATGCCTCCATTTTGTGCCTCCTCTTGCCCTCTATGCTTCTCCCATGACGTGTCATGGTAATGATTGTACACAAAAGCTGTTAAGTATAATATGTGGAAAGCCTTAGGTTCTATGCCCTTGATTAGAGAATGTCTGTCTTACACCATCCTCCAATAATTTGCCTTCCCCATTAAAACTTAAGCATAAAAGTGTAGTTGTTTGAAAACATAAAGTGGAAATGACTTAAATTAATAAAAATTGATAATAAAAGAGAATCTTGTTTCTCTAAGACAGAGTTAGATAGAAAAATAAGGCAGAAGAATGGAGTAAAATAATTGCTTTCTGTTTGTCTATCCAGATAAGTAGTGTCTGGAGGCACACAAAATATGGTAAGGTAAACAGACACTGGGGACCCTTCATTCTAGTTCCCAAATGAGATACTGAACAGACACTTCTGGTTAACCAATCTGGAGCCAGCCATGAGAAAAGGAGTCTTTCTGACATGAGATACAAGTAGAGGGAGGGTCAAGTTTATTTCTCCTGCATAAGCTCTGATCCTAGCAGATATGGACAAGACTCATATGTGTCCACAAGCTTCTGTGTATGACAAAGTGGGCCAGGAACATGCAGCTGAGGTTCACATCGCATACTTTGTCCTAGTGTATTAGGTATTTATCACTGTCATTAGGAATATTAGCAGGACTGGAGGAAACCCAGATGGCATCAGCTCAGCAAGGAGAAACAGCTGTGGCCTGGCTAGAGCAACACTGAATGGATCCTTCAAAATGACTCCCAGTGTGGGCACTGGTCAGCATGCAATCCCATCAGAGACCAGATGGCTTGCCCTTGGAGGACTGTGATTCAAGAAAAAGCTTGACAACTACACAAAGACCTAAAAACTATCTGTCCTTCCTTCTTGTGCAACCAGATATTCTGATAAGAGAGCAGAATAAGACCCAGGGATTGGAGCGTGTATGAAAGCCATCGTCTTTAAAATATCATGTCATTTAAAAGAATGGTCCAGGATAGAACTGGTTAAAGATGGCCCCAAATGTCTGCTGTTTGGTGGATGAAGCTTATGTGTGTATACTCAAGATAAACCTCTTGAGTATACTCCTGTGACTCACAGCAACTGCAAAACCAAATTTCCATTACCTCTAAAGTGGGTAGGGAGGTTGGACATAGTAGCACTAGGAGACAAAGTCAGGCAGACTTCAGTGGGTTCAAGGCATTTGTGATCTATACAATGAGTTCCAGGATAAGCAGAGCTACATAGGGAGACCCTATCTCACTAAATGGGGATGATGATGATGATGATGATATTGATAGGTGGAGGAAACCAAAGTGTTTCATCCCTTTAGACAGCTATAAAAGGATGTCTCTCTCTGCTTAATCTCCACAATTTATTGGCATTCCTTTTGATTTTTAAAATTTATGTACATGTTTTGAAGACTGCTTCCTTCCTGGTGAAGAATCTGCTAAACATGTTTGTAAATAGTATCTCTTGCCCCTATTCACACCAACACCTGTGGGACTATAGATGCCTTTTTTCTGACATTTGAAAGTATTAAAACAGCTCCGGGGCTGAAGAAAACATTTTCCCTGTAATCTCTGAAAAGTTTAGTTGCCAAGGCGACAGAGGCCTTAGCGACCAGGTAAGCAGGCCTTGGCTCTATATTCACATGGTTACTCAGTGAAAGAACAAATGTGAAAGGCGGGGATGATTGGGGGGAATGGATGCTAGGATTTCCTGCTTCTTAAACCTAAAGTCTCTTTTATTATGTAATTACAGGAAACCCAAACTTGCCCTTTTAAAATGGAATAGTTTTTAGAAATGATTGCAATTTAGTCTCCATACCGCCTTGATCCATTGAAATGTACACGCCATCTTCATGTCCGTCACCCATAGCAACACCCTAAACACTAAATACTTGCAAAAGCTTTAAAAAAAGGCAGAATAAATGATAACCCCTAAAAGTACACTCTGCTGTCAAGGAAAGTATGCTGATTGAATGAGATTGTACCCCATAGTCTCCCGCATTTTAAATCTTGATCCTCTGGTGATGGCACTATTTGGGGTTTAATGGGGAGGAAGAGCATCACTGGGGGCGAGGCGAGTGAGCTTTGAGATGTAAAGTTTTCTGTCACAGGACTTCCAGTTGGCCCTATCTATGTTGTGCTTGTGGTTAAAGACATTAACTGTCTCCTCCTGCTGCCAGGTCTGCAGGTGGCCACTATGTTTCCAGTTGTGATGGAGTCCTATCCCTCTTGAACTATAAGCTCAAATAAACTCTTCTTTTCTGTCGCCTTGGTCAAATGGTTTTATCACAGCAACAAAAAAGTAACTCAAAAAAAACTCAAAAATCATTTCCCTCTACCTCTCTCCCCCTTCCTCTTTTTCCTTTCTCTTTCACCTCCCCTGCCTTTCCTCTTCCCCTACCTTGTAGGAATAAAGGTAAGACAAACAACATCACCCTGATCTAGAGGGGGCAAAAAGGCTGACTGATTGGAACAAGAATACAGTTTGTCATTTGCAAGATTTCCAACCAATCTTGCTGTGTGAATGACAGATGTTGATTTTTTTTTCATGCTGTTTCATCAGTGAAAGGTTGGTAAAAATGCAAGAAAAACTCTCCCATGCTCCACCAACAACTGGTCTTAGATAATCACCTTTAGGCATCAAAAGGAGAAAGGTTGAGAATGAGTGGAGGAAAGATATAATACCAGCTAACAGCAGACTCGTGATGAATAGACCTGGGCTTGTATAACTACACAAGACAACAGTCGTAATGACATAGACAAGGTTTTTCATATTCTGTAATTTACTTATTACATTACCATGAACCATTTCTTACTGCCTCACCCAATACAATGAACTCAAATAGTTCTTCACATCGTCTGACCTGCCAGAAATGGTCTCTTCCAAGATAACGAACACCTTGGATTCAAGAAAAACAAAATACTAAAACTAAAAAGTGAGTTTCACATTCTTGACTGTAGTCCATCTCCAGCCAGAAGCCAAGGATGGTTGTCTCCATAAAATAGTATTTTTATCTATTTCCTATTGATGTTAATATTCTTAGATGTTTGCAAAGAACTCAGTCTCATCAGCTGGTCTATGAGGGGGTTTGAGGTTGTACAACTATGCTCTTTAGATGAAAAAGAATCCCACGATTTTGAAAAACAGATTCAATACAAATTTCAGTTTCTTTTAAAGAATTAAAAATATTCTGCAATGCTTCATAGGCATATTAATATTTTTAAATCATATTGTTAAGCAGTAGATCCCATAGTTTCCAGAAGAAACACTATTGTCTTCACTCCTTTTTGAAGCTAAATTCTGGCTTGTTTTGTTTGCTTTTAGGCAGTTTGTAGCTCAGATTATCCTAAAGATTGAGAAAGGCTCCAATACCCCTATGCCAATCCCCAGTGCCGGGATGATAATCCTAACCTACCATATGTACAGCTGGGTTCCAGTTCAAGTCCAGTAAGGTTTGCAGGATCCAAGCTCTCATATATGGAACCTCTGTGCCCATGAGAAAATTATATAGATAGTGGACATAGGAAACCCCTGCTTGTTCTAGTGAAAACTGAAGACATAAACAAGAGGTAATATATAATTATAGCAGATAATTAATGCATAATTAATTAAGTAAAGAGTAACTGATACTGTATTGAAAGATGCTATTTTATGGTCATGTAACTCTTAATGATTTGTCTTCAGAGTTGTTTTGTAAAGTCTAAAATATTAACTTAAACATTTTTCCCTCTGTAATTGGCTTTGAATCATATTAGTGAGCTTTCTCTGTTAAAGAAGTACACTACATGTTACAACAGGGTTAGAGGGTATAAGCCATAAACATAGGCACATGAACTTTAGCTTCATAGCTAAAGGTTACATTCAGAAGGTCAAATAGCCACAGGAGATCGTAATTATACTAAAATAATGACATCTCATAGTTCCCACTGGAAAGTAATTTTGAGAACTAACACTCGGGTAGAACAGTTCCCAAAGGATTCAAGTCAACACATCCTTAAGCCTGCTTCAATACTTCAACTTCTAACCTGAACTTCCTATCCTTTAGGACATTTTTCCAGCACAGGCATCCAGACTTATGTTGCAGTAGATGCTGGCCCAATACTAGTACATCCAGAATAAGTCAAGAATTCTTTTTATATAACCTTCCCTTTCCCTCACATAGATCAGAATTTTCAATTAAATTCCTATTTAATTTTTCTCTTCCCTTTAGAATACTAAAAGGGATATTGTTTTCTGATTCTTCTTAATTGTTCTCCTTTTTTTCTGATCCAAATCAATTGAAACATCATAACAGCTTCAAATTAATTACACTATTTCCCTCAGCCTGGATGGATATGTACACATCTCAGAACTCCATGACTGCACTCGTGTTACTAATAACGCAGGAAGCTCTTTGATGGCTGGGTGTTTACACTTGTCCAAAACAACCCACCTTTCCACATGGTGTGTCTGTGTTTCAAAGCAGGATAAAGGGGCATTGGCAGCTTGGGTTTACCGTGACTAAAGAATAAGAATCTGTTATCTTTTTAAATTAATCTTGTCTGAAGAGAAGCAAATTTGACTCAAGAGCAACAATTCTCGGAGTAGTTGAGCAGGTTCATGGTCATCTCTGCTGAATGTCTACAGCAAGACATTCAAGTCACCAGACTGACTTCAGTTGCCCCTGACTATTTCATATATCCCTAGAAGGAAGTGCAAAACAATTTTAAAAAGAAGCTATTTTAGAACATCTGGGCCAACTTAGAATCGATGTTTGTTTGTTCATTTGCCCATACTGTGTGAGAGGTAATCTGGTTATCATATTGTCAAATGAGAAAAAGACCTGGAGAGTTAGTTTGGAAATCAAAACTTATTCTTTGACCTTGTTTCTAAAACAGGTATGGCAGGATAGCTTTGGTGGGCTGAGCAGGCTATGTGCACAGGAAACCTCCTGTGGCATCCAGCAATGAGGGACACAGACATTTGTTTCTATGGGCAGATGTAATGTAGAGAGTCCTTTACAATCAATTTTTTCACAATAGGACTTTATTATTTTCAGACCAGTTTAAAATTAGGGTTTTTTTCCCTCAGTCCTTAGAACCAACCAGTTCCCCCCAGAGCTCCCAGGGACTAAACCACCAACCAAAGAGTACATATGGAGGGACCCATGGCTCCATCTGCATGGGTATCAGAGGATGGCCTCATCAGACATCAATGAAAGGAGAAGCTCTTGAACATGTAAAGGCTCAGTGCCCCAGTGTAGGGGAATGCCAGGACAGGAAAACGGGAGTGGGTGGGTTAGTGAACAGGGGGAGGGGAGATAGGATAAGGGGTTTTCAGAGGGGAAACGAGGAAAGGGGTAACATTTGAAACTTAAATAAAGAAAATATCTAATAAAAACACCAAAAAAATAAAAAGAGAGAGAATTAGAACCAAGGGGCTTCATAATCATCCAATAACCATTCAATATTGACATAATAGGATTTCAGGGATCTCTGGATTCTTCTTTTAAGGTACTGAACAACTATGGCCATAGTATAGCATCTATGTTGAGTTACTTTCTGTACCATGCAGTCATCAGCATTGCTTCTTTTGTGTGTCCATAGAAACCAATCAAATTGTAGATCCTTGGCTATCCTTAGTGCCACTCCATACTTCCGACCCTTTTCTCAATTTCTCCCATTACACAATCAGTTATACAAGGAACACATTTGGCATATAGACAGTCTACTATTGACAGCCCCAAGTCCAAAGCCAATTAAGATTTCATAAAAAAGTTGATAAAGTTGGTATCAACAAGGATATGGCAAGGTGAACCCAGTTGAGTACTATACTAGAAAAGTAATCAGGAAGAGTGTTAGGGGACTTCTCTTCCCTTCAAAACACTAGGATCTTTCTCTTCTTCCACGCTAAGCTTTCAGCTTGCATCCCTTTCTATAAGTCTCTCATCTCTGAGACCAAGCATTCACTTTATAGTCACATATTTTCTTGTTTCTTTTCCATCCTCCAGTCCATCAAATGCTCCTGTTTCTTCCAGAATCACCTCATTTTATTTGGTTTGGGGGGGGGGGGTTGGTCAAGGGATTGAAGTGCATATTTTATATATCAAAGCAGACCTGGCCTCCAGGTTCTCCTAGCAGAGCTTGGTACTTACCTGACATACCCTGGCTCCAACCTTGAAGTTTCCAGCCCAGGGGGTAGGCTGCCGTTCCCCCAATGGTTCTTCCCTATGTAATCCAGACATTTTTGGCCTCTTCTTCTTCTCCTTCTTCTCTTCCTCCTCCTTGTCCTCCTCCTCCTCCTTTTCCTCCTTCTTTTCTCCTCCTTCTCCTCCTCTTCCTCCTCCTCCTACTCCTCCTCCTTCTTCTTTTTCTTTTTCTTTTCCTTCTCCACCTTGTCTTCCATCTCTTCTCACCATATGAATGTCCTCTGTCTCTCCTTCCCCTAACCCCTCTTGCTTTCCCTATGGAGACTCCCCTGGATTTAATCCTTGGAGCCAGTGAACTCACCCACCTGAGAGAAACCTCCCAATAAATCTGCCTTTAATATAATCTACTCTGCGTTGAATTGGCTCATTTCACCAGTGGCAAAGAAATAACTTATCATTTATGTATGTGTGTCTGTGTGACAGTATGTATACAAATAAATGCAGGTCTTCTTGGAGGCTAGATAAGGTCTATCAGACAGACCCACCAGAGCTGTAAATCACCCAATTCTGGTGCTGAGGACCAAATCTGGCTCCTCTGAAAGAGCAGAAAGAGCACTATACATCAATTATTTTCCTTTAAAAACATTTTTTTAGATTTATTTATTTTATGCATGTAAGTAGTTTGTGTGAATTCCTGTATGTGGACCCTTAGTGGGT
Organism: Apodemus sylvaticus; assembly: GCF_947179515.1. Lineage (NCBI taxonomy): Eukaryota > Metazoa > Chordata > Mammalia > Rodentia > Muridae > Apodemus > Apodemus sylvaticus. Next base: position 75,198,475 of record NC_067480.1, read on the forward strand.
GTGGTACCTGAGGAGGTCAGAAGAAGGGATTGAATACCCCGAGGTTGGAGTTATGAATTGTTGTAAACCACCATGTGGGTGCTGGGAACTAAACCTGGGGCCTCTGAAAGAGTAATAAGTGCTCTTAACCTCAGAGCCATTTCTCCAGCCCTTCTCCAATTATCTTCCAATATAACTGCTAAGCTTATAGAGGAATGGAAGAAAATAGCAAAATAAGTAGGCAATTTTTCAAGGCACGCTATACTCTGAAAGCTGAATTAAGCTCTTGGGGGTGGGGTATTGTGGGGAACAACTCTCTGGGCAGCTGCCCAGTGCTATTGTGCTATTGTTTACTTCCAATTAGAAAGTTATGCAAATTCCAAAGAACTCCCAAAACAACCGTAAGGGCTACTTCAGGCTTCATAAAACCCATAATCCACTATTACATTGTTTTTAAATCAGAAGTTCTATGTTCCCTGGACCTATTAGATTATTAGAGAAATATTCTCTCATTTCTCAGTAAATGGAATGTCACCTTTAAATGCAAACACAATAAAAGATTTTAAATGTAAAGATGCTTGAGAAAAGCAGTATCAGTTCCATATTTCTGCTTCTGAGAGCAGATTATTTCCTGGGGAATATGCTACTATCATATATGCACACTACAAAGGGCAGAAGACAATTAATTACACATGGACCTGAGATGAACAGACTGATGAAGACAAGGAATGAGAAAAGCCAAACCAAAGACTTGAGTCTGGAATATTTGAAAACAGCTTCTCTCTGCAATTTTTTTTTCCTACATTGGTCTTTGTATCTTATGGAGGGGAAACTCAAAACCTGAAATAAGGCCATATACACCCTGAGAGAAGAATAAAATAAACAAGTTTAATTAGAAATGAACCATTGGTATTCTGCTTCTGCCAAGTGTTTGGGTGGGTTCCCGCAGAAGACAGCTGTATCGTTAATATGAAATCACTAAGTGTAGAAAGAACTCTGCATTATCCGTCCTATACTAGCACATTTCTTCACCATTCTCAAAAATAATAAAAAAAAAAAGGCACAAATATCTTGGGTGTGATGTCCTCTTAATTCATCTCCAGACCTATAAGCACATCCCTTAGCCCCTAAATAAGCATGTCTGCTCACTCTGGAGACTTACTGATCAGCCAAGGGTAAGAATTAATTAAAGCTAGTCCAATAGATGCACATCAGTCTTAATTGTCAATTAACAATATGGTTCATCAGCCTGCGATAGGAAATCTATTTGTAACAACTGATGGCTGAGTTATAAAACTTGGTTATTGTTGTTATTGACTCAAACTTATATTTTGGACAGCAATTAAGAGATGTGAACAAAAATAGAAACATAAAGCTTTATATACTTCCATGGTTTAGGGCGGTTTTTTAATACTAAAAGTGACGTTGGATTCGTTATACAAATATAATGAAAGTTCCCTAACCAGAGAACCACAGAGCAATGGAATCAGAGAACACACCCCAACAAGAAAAAGGGCACTTCCTCTTCCCTAAAGTGTGACGTGTAACCCAGGACCTGAGCCACCCACAGCAGCTTGTAAAAACACAGATCACTATTCATAGGATAAGTTTTACCTGAAAAGTTGGAAAAGAAGAGACAGGGACCTGAAGTGCCACATTCAAAAGGGAAATGCAAAGGACTATGGGGTGAGACACACAGAAGCCTGACAGAAAAATCGTATCTGGTTATCACACTGAGCTCTGAAGAGGGTTCTCGTTAGTGCAGGTTGGGTTGGGCTTTGTTTCTGTTGTTTTTCGATTGCCTGCTTCTTAGATATGTTGGTATGAGTTTTCTGGGACTTTGAAACTAAGAGACAAATGGTAAGATCATAGGGGAGATCTGAAAGTTTGCCTCAGCATGAACAATTATACCAAAAAATCTATTATAGGAAATAAGGAAGGTAAAGCCACTGAAAGATACTTTTTAAGTGTTATGATGCAAGCTAAGAGAATTTTCATCAGATTATTCATGGTGCATTGTATGTTCTCAATAAATATTCTACTAGTCAGCAATCATGCATTCTTCTTGTAAGAATGAGGCTAATAAAAGCGAGTTTCTAAATTTTGAGACCCTTCTATATGTCAAGAGGCTTACTTTACTCTGAAAAGTCTCCTTTTTAAAAAATTCTATTTATTAGTAAGAAGTTGCCCCCATTTATTCCTCATGTGTGTTTGAGCTCTACTGTGTTCCTCTGGCTGTAAATGGGAAGGAAAAGGTGCTCATCCCTCGGGTTTCTGCTTCTCCACAAGACAGCGTCCATGTTTTATATAATTTCTCCTTCATAACATCCTCCTCTTCTGTGCTAATCGTATACATTAAAATAAAATAGCAAATGTGCTGAGTGAAGTACACACTGCAAAGTGCTACTTGTGGTATCAAGCACTTTCAAAAGTGTGTAATATTTGCATCAGGTCATCAAATACGTCCCCTGCTGCAGGAGAGCGCTTCGTTCCGGCTCTCCTCTGTAACTGGTTTCATCTCTCACAAGAAAATATGCTTATCTCTCCTAAGCCATTCTTACATAATCTCAGGCTTGCCTCTGTTATTATCCATAAGGGAAAACAGTATCATCCTTTATGCGTGCAGAGGAGTCCTCAGCAAAACATTAAAACAAATGTGTCTGTCACAGTAATGTTCTCCGGTGGTGCGTTGGGTGCAGGCTTTCAAACACCTTTGCTCTTTGCAAGTCCAAAACTAGAATTCCTTCAAGAACATGGATGCTCAAAATTGCCCATTATAGGCAGGCTCTGAATGTCTCTGGATGTCTTCCACCATGCCACTTTAAAGAATTTGTTAACGAGAGGAGAGGGTGAAGGCAGTTGGTGGGTACTCTAACTGGCAGCTGAACATGTGCTTGGCTTAGAGCCAAATGAACAAAGCTGATCTTAACTGACTGGTACAGTCCTCCTTGATCCCTGAATTCCTCTTCCTCAAATACTTTATGACATTATATATATGTATATATATAATACATTATATACAATAATGTATATATAATACATTATATATAATACATTATATACTATACAATATATATTATATATTGTATATAATGTATATATTATACATTATATACAATAATATATATAATACATTATATATATATATAATGATGGGCTAACATCATAACTATCTTTTATGGAGTGTTTAAAGTGTTTTTTCACTTTAAATAGTCATCATCCCACAAAACATTATTTTAAGCTTGATGATATAAAGAAGCCCAGCAATCAGGAGGCAGAGATGTAGGTGGATCTTTGTGAGTTTGAGGCCAGCTCCTTCTTCATAGCAAGTTCAGGGACAGTCAGGACTACATTGGAAGACCTTGTCTCAAAAACAAACAGATACAAAGGAGATAAATTAGTTACCCACAGTCCTCAATATAACTAAAGAAAAGATTCAAATTTAGTCTTATTGTTCCAAAGCTCTTGTCTGATCTCTATGGCCCCAGTTCTTCTGCATTCCTTGAGCTCAACTACACATCCTGAGTGTGGTGTGTGTGTGTGTGTGTGTGTGTGTGTGTGTGTGTGTGTGTGTGTTTGTGTGAAATTGCCCATGCATGTGGGGGCCAGACAATATCAATCGTCTTCCTCCACCTCTGTTTCCACATCTGTATCTGTGCTACCTAACGCTTTCTTGGGGTTTCATTCCTTTGCTTTTGTTTGTTTGTTTTTGTATGGCCCCCAAAACAATACCACTAGGAAGTTACTATTTCCAGCTCTGCTGTTGGCAGAGATGCTCCCACGTGGCTGGTGCTCAATCAGTTTCAAACAACAGCTCCTGCACATCCTGATAAAGCAGAACGCGCCTTCCTCTTTATACTTTTAATGTCTTTACGGGCCTCTTTTCTGTTAATTGTTTAATCACAAATTTCTGTTATTGCTATTTACATGTTCTTTTTCAACTTTTGAATACAGTTTTATTCCTATTTTGTGCAGCTCTCAGAAACATCAAATTAGAAGCAAGCCTATTGTCTTTCCCCACAATCTCAGCTCTGTTAGGATGAAAGACTCCACGGAGGAGGAGGAGGAGCCCCTGGAAGAAGAGACAGAGAAAGAGAAGCATCAGGGAGTCTTGGGAATCCTACCTTTAGGCCTAAAGCTTCAGGGACCCAGTTCACTTTTTCCATAAGAGAAAATAGCCTCACACCTCTTCCTGTCCCTGAGCAAATCCGAGGGGTCACAGAGAGCGTGGGACTCTGATGGACTTTTGTGGGGGGTTGATAGATTGATTTGCTGTTTTAAGGGAAAATAGACTCATCAATCAGTCAATAAAATCAGACATTGTGGCGCATGCCTGTAATCCTAGCACTCTGGGAGGTAGAGGCAGGCAGATTTCTGAGTTCGAGGCCAGCCTGGTCTACAGAGTGAGTTCCAGGACAGCCAGGGCTACACACAGAAACCCTGTCTCGAAAAAACCAAATCCAAAACAAACAAACAAACAAACAAATAAACAAAAAAGCAACCTGGGGCTGGAGAGGTGGCTCAGAGGTTAAGAGCACTTTCTCCTCTTCCTGAGGCCCAGAGTTCAATTCCTAGCAACCAACCACGTGGTGACTCACAACCATCTGTAATGGGATTAGATGCCCTTTTCTGGTGGGTCTGAAAACAGCTACAGTGTACTCATATAAATAAAAAAATAAATAAAATCAAAAAAAGATTTAAAAATAAAAATCCTATCCTAGACAATGAAGAGGATAAATATATCCAGTCTAATGTTGTTGATATTTTATGGTAAACCCTGCCCCACGCAAATGTGCCTCTGCTTCTAACTCTAGCCACAGCCTAGGCAAACGGGAGAAGCTGACCAGAGACCTGAGCGGCCATGTCCCCAGCTGATTTGTCTTGTCTTTATTATATTTTTTACTTCATTAATTTCTTTATTTATTCACTTTGCATCCCCTTTTCCTCTTCTCCTCCCAGTCCTACCCTTACAAATCCTTCATCCCCCCCCCCCATTATTCCCTCAGGGAAGGGGAAGTCCCCTTGGGGGGTAGCATCCCTCCCTTGGACAACCAGTCACAGCAGGGCTAAATGGATCCTCTCCTACACCAGGCTGTCCAGTTAGGGGAAGGGCATCTAATGGCAGGCAACGGAGTGAGAGACAGTCCCTCTCCAACTGACAGGGGACTCACCAAGCTGCACTCTGCTACAAATGTGTAGGGGACCTAGGTCCAAGGCCTGTATGCTCTTTGGTTGGAGGATTCACTCTGTGTGAGCCCCCAGGGGCCCATGTTAGTTGACTCTGTAGGTCTTGTGGTATTCTTGACCCCTCTGCCTCACGCACTTATATCCCCCACTCGTCCAAAGACTCCCCAGCCTGCACCTAATGTTGGGCTGTGGGTCTCTGCACCTGTTTCCATCTGCTGCTGGATGAAGCCTCTCAGGAGACAGTTGTGCTAGACTCCTGTCTGCAAGCAGAGCAGAATATCACTAATAGTGTCAGTGGTTGGCTCTCTCACATTGGATGGGTCTGGAGTTGACCAGGCATTGGTTGGCCAGTCCCTCAGTCTCCGCTCCATCTTTATTCCCATGCATCTTAGAGGCAGGGCAAATGTTGGATTGAAGGTTTTGTGGGTGGGTTGATGTCCCCCTCCCTCCGCTGGTATGGAATCTTTCCCTACTCATTTGAAAATTCATTGGGAAATTCTTTTTTAAAAAAGAAAAAAGACTCAATGTTTCCCTTTACAGATCAGCAAGTTCTAGGAAATAAAGTAAGCACAAACTCCACTGTTTTGTAGTTAAAGCTGGGTAGAAACATAGTTACTCTCTTCCTCTCATGTCTGTACTTTGATTTATATACAGCCTGTTTGGTCCACTTCCCACATTCTTACAGTTCCTGTGAGCTGAAGGGCTAGCCCCTTTGTAAGCAATGGTAAGGGAAGGCAAGTGGAGTAAATCTGGGAATTTGTAACCCAAAAGTGGTTATATTTATGCCTATGCATATACATATATGTATATATATGGATGGATATGTATACATATATATGTATATGTGTGTATGTATATGTGTGTGTGTGTGTTTGTGTGTGTGTAATGTATATGTGTATGTATATATTTGAGTCAGGGTCTCTCTTAGTAGCCCTGGCTGTCTTGGGACTCACTATGAGGATCTGGCTGGCCTGGAACTCACAGAAATCCACCTGCTTCTTTCTTCCCAGTGTTCAGACTAAAGGCATCTGCTACCATGCCACACCTGGCTGAAATAGTGATATACTTAACAGCCTTCTGTATTAAAGGTAAAATTAGTAATACTTTGCATCTAACCTTAATTAGCTGAATACCTTGAAGCAAATTATTTTAGTGTCTTAGACCTGGGTTTCTTTATTAGGAAACTAAAGACATTGCATTAAGTTACTTTGTGGCCTTTCCCAATCCTGAGAAACTGTCCTGGGAACCACTGGTACCAGGGACTCAACCTATGTACAGTTTCCTATTTTTCATGGGAGTTGGGGAAGAGAGGCCCCTATGATGCTTAGTTCAATCTTCTGGTGGTTGGGGGTGCTTTGTGTGCATTAAAGGTGGGGACCCATGTCATAGGGGCTTAGACTGCTCAGTAAGGCAGGATATGGGAAATTTTGACTGCGCTTTCCCCACACAGGCACCTGGTAGAGCTCAGTCTGAGGTCCCTGGGGACTGCTGGAGCCAGCTCTGAGGTCCCAGGCCTGCGCAGAGGCCAGTGATGTCAGGTTCTCAGACTCTTGGGCACCCCAGACTCCGCAGGATGCCGCAGAAGAACTGAGAACAGAGTGGGGGCTCACTGACTGGATCTAGGCCGGGGGGGGGGGGCTGTGAAGGGGAAAAGAGATGCGCTCCAGCTGGGTCCCACAGGGACAAGAGTCCTTGGCTTGCTCTGCTGGCAGTGTAGCTTGGTGGAGGCCATAGCTGGGAGGCTGAGAGGCCTTTAGAGGAAGGCCTGCTCCATTGCTCCCCACAGAGGATCCCAGTGAAAAGAGGCAGTCCATGGTTTTAAAGCATTTATTGTCAAAGCGAAGAGTTGTGGTAAGTAAAATTGTACCTCACTTTCTCAGCGGCCCTGAGGTTAAATATCTTTTGAGGGAAGAGTGTCTGAGAAGGGGATTTTATTGGCTAAGCTTCCAGGCCTTTAGATACCTTATAAAAATGGAGATCTCTCTTGTGGCTATGTGATCTGTGGTCAGTCACATCCTCTACCTGAGGAGGGTCTTAGGGTGTTGCCCTTACATGACTGATGGCCACAGACCTATGGAAAGCTGTTGCCTTGTGTCAGAGACCTGGTGTCCAGGAATGTAGCAAAACACCTACCCTGCCTTGCAGGATTACCTGCAGGGGAATTGGGGTTTCAAACTGAGCTCAACCAGAAACTAGGCTGTCTTTCGTGGTCCCACACTTTCATTTTGTCTGAGACAGCCTTTTACTGTGTATGATAGGCTAGTCTAGAACTTGTAATATCAATCAAGCTGGCTGAGAACTCACAGAGATCCACTTACCTCTGCCACCCAAGTACTGAGATTAAAAGCATGCACCACCACTGTGCTTGGATTAGTTCACTTTTTTTTTTCTCAATTCTTTGTTTACATTCCAAATGTTTTCCTCTTTCCCAGTTCCCCACTCCCCATATGTCCCATAAGCCCTCTTCTCTCCAACCATTCTCCAATAACCTCCCTCCTTTTTCTCTGTCCTGATATTCCCCTACAATGCTGGATCAAGCCTTTCCAGGATCAGAGCCCTCTCCTTACTTCTTCATGGGAGTTATTTGATGAGAAATTAACAGAAAAATAGTAATTGACTGACAGTCATTGCAAACTGTGTGTGTACAGTGTTAGCCAAGTTAAAATGAGTCCAGTAGAATCGTGGCTTTATAGAAAGGAGAGGTTTGACCACAAAGACAGTTACATAAATGTAAAAACACAGAAATGATAGCAGCTACAAGAGGCTGGGAGGGAAGCTCTGTGCTATCCCTCCTATACTTTTATCTTGGACTCTGTCTGCAGGACTGGAATAAATCTGTTCTCTTACCATCAAGACTGGAGCCACATTGTACCATTGTGGAGCTCTAACAAGCCAATGTACCTCCTCACACCTATTCGCTCCCGATAATCAGCCTACCAAAAAGGCCCAGGGCAGAAAGGGAGCTTAGGAAATTGGTGGCATAGTCTGGCTGCTGCTACATGAAATGGCCAGTCTCTAAGAAACCAAGGAGCCACTCTCCAGGCTATCAGCAAAGGACAATGTTGACTAATTCTTGGTAACTTTTCTGAATCTTGAAACCAGGTCTAAAACTACATACCTAGACTACAGAATTCAACACAAAACAATTCAAGATCCTTCTTCCCAGTGATGGAGAATCCAAGATGGCAGTGTGATTAGGGCACGCAGGGAAAGTAACTGCAGAGATCATGCCCATAAGATCGACCCTGAGTGGGGTCACTATGCCGGAAAGACACTAATGCTTCATTCATTTTCTTGTCTGGATGTCTTGGTCAGCTTTCTATCACTGTTGAAATACCATGATTTGGAGAGGAAAGGATTTATTTCCTTTTTACTTTTATATCACAATCTATCATTGTGCAGGAACTCAAGACAGGAACTGCAGCAGAAGTCATGGGGGAGTGCTGCTCACTAGAGTGAGCCATTGTGGTTGATTCTGGATAAGTGGTCCTTGGGTGAGCAGGCCATAGGGAGCAAGGTAAGTTTTTAAGCAATGTACCATTGCTGTTTTCCCTGGAAACATTAACTGGCCAAAAGCACCAACACATCCAGCGTCTCAGCTGACAGCTACTCAAGTCTGAGATCATATCATCCAGAGACTGAAATGGCTGTAGTGTGGAATGGGGAGGAAAATTCCTGATGTCTGAGATTTCTAAGAATCATGATCGTAATAGATTAAAACACTGACTGTTGAAATAAAAAACTCAAACAGTTCCTACTGAGGCAGGGCGATTCATACAATTAGGAAAGAAAGCTCAATACATAGTAACACGATAACAAAAGCTTGAGTTTAAAAAATTGTGTCATGTGCCTGTCTGGGCTTGTCTTTCAGTTGTCCAAATAGGAGGAGTTTGTAACGGGTTAAATCTAGTCCTACTTGACTAGATAAGTGATTATTTCAGAAATGATGATGTGTCAGGAAGGGTGAGACACACAGTGATGGTAGTCCAGCCACAGTATTGTTTCCACCCAATTTGTCACCTGTTCATGATAAGTGAATGAAGAGAGGACTTCAAACACTTAGCAAAGGACAATGGAAACCCAGAGCAGAGGACAGGACATTTAATAAGAATGTTCATATCTAATCATAATCAAATCTCAAAAAGAACAGAGCCATGCACAAAATCACTGAATAGTAATGAGAATCACACCCTATAAGAGAAATGCCAAATTCTCATAGATATTCAAGACTGCACTCCACAGCCCACTGTAAAGACTGCCTCCAGGCCACTGTCTGTGGACTTCTCTTGGGACTGAACTATATGTAATTATATTAAATTTTCCTTTTTAGTTTATTATCCATTTTCTCTTTGCATTATTATCAATATTGAAAGCATATATAAAAACCTTTAAAGGGTTATAAGTCATGTTTTGTGGCATAGTATTTTGTTTTGTTTAGATTTGACTTTGCAGAAGTGAGCCTTCAGGATTAACATCATGTTCTTTTGAGGATTTAAGGGTAAGCATCCTGGACCTTCAACAAACCATGGGCATCCCCTTCATAAAAACAGATGCTGTCCAAGTGAGTGTCCTGTTGCCTGTTGCTGTGATAAATATAATTACCAAAAACAACCTGGGAAGGAAAGGATTTATTAGGCTTACACTTTCATATTGAATATCTTACAGCTTCCAATAATGATCCATTACTGAAAGAAGTCAGGGCAGGAACTGAAGTAGGAACCTGGAGGCAGGAACTGAAGCAAAGACCACTCTGGAGCACTGTTTATTAGCTTTCTCTTTAGGTTCAGCAGCAGCTGTCTTTCTTATACCTCGCTTACAAAAATTATATTAGTAGAGCCTACTACTGCATTGTTCAAAAACTACTACTGCATGGTCACAAAATATTCTGTGCACTTTTATGTGTGTGAAAAATTCCTCTTAGGGTGGTGGTGGCGCACGCCTGTAATCCCAGCACTTGGGAGGCAGAGGCAGGCGGATTTCTGAGTTTGAGGCCAGCCTGGTCTCCAGAGTGAGTTTCAGGACAGCCAGGGCTACACAGAGAAACCCTGTCTCAAAAAATACCACACACACACACACACACACACACACACACACACACACACAAAGAAAGAAAGAAAAAGAAAATAAAGAAAAATTCCTCTTTAAAAGTATAACACATTTGAGAGTTTAGATTTGGGATTTTTATATGTAGGATTGTAGCAAACTATACACAACATTCAAGATTGCTATCCAGGTTTTGAAGCAAACTTGGAGCAGTGTGTTTAAGGCAAAGATAACATAAGCATTGCCCTTTAAACTCCAGGAGAAAGACTTCACCGTCTAGAAGGCAAAGCTGGAGTAGACCCTTCATAGGATGGACTGAGATCTGTTACAGTTATTAAGACAACCCAGAAGAAGACATGCTACACACAGAGCATAGAAATTAAGCACAAAGATTCACATCTTAAAAACATGGGAAACCTCAGTGAATGAAGAAATATATGAACCCTTTGGGAGTAAGTTTGTATAGTCAGTGGTTGTAGGGCCAGTGATATGGTTCAGTGGGTAAAGGTACCTCCAGGCCTGAAGACTTGACTTTAATCTCTTGAATCCATGTGGTGGAAAGAGAACTGACTTCTAGAATTTTGTTCTGGCCTCCACAAGTTCACTACGACACATGTACACACACACACACAGACACACACACACACACACATACACACACACTCACAAAATAAAGTATCCAAAAAAGATGGTTTTAAATCAAGAAGACTTTTCTTCCATGACAGGAACTCCAACAGTGTTTACTTATGCAGAAAATCCAAAAACAACTGAAGTACAAGAGACACTGCTAATTTATTGATATGAATCTGACAATAGATTGGACTCTCCTTCAAGATGTTTCTGAAACCATCTTACCATTAATAATTATTTTATTCACATGGGGGAGATTGTACATGAAATCCCATCTTCCTTTGGTCCTTTTGGCAAGCTGGTACTTCCTTCTATATAGCAAAATGATTTACAATTATTCATTATTACTGCATCTTCCCCCAGAAGACTGTGAATCCTTTACAGTGCTTCCTACCTCTGCATCTGGCATAATGCCCGCTTCATGGTGAGTGCTTAGTAAATATTTGTTGAATGATTTAATAGAGATTGCTACTATGTGTGGTTGATTTCGTTTAAATACTTCTGTCCAATCTAATCATAAAGGAAAGGTGTTCAGGAAGAAATCTGAGTGAAAAGGGCTTCCACAGAGACAAGGTTGTTGATAACAGCTAATTGAAATATCTTCAAGTCTGCTCCATTACCCTTACCCATGATGCTTTGCTTCTGCTGGTTTCATCATCTTTCAATTCCCTTGGCCTTCTGGTATGTGGTTGCAGTTACATAGCAACATTATTTTCTTACTCTCGGCAATGGGCAATTTTCCAGTGCATCCACCCTACAGAGATGAAGATGAGGCCTCCAGGTTGCATTTAGCTAAATCAACACCATGACAATGTGGATGTAATAATGCCCTCCTGTGCAAAATGTCTTCCCCAAGTTCAACGCAAGGATGTGATCTTCACCCCTACACCTCAGCACTTTCTCTACCTGTCAACTCTGAAAAGTACTTTCAGTGGTCCCCCTGTTGTCCCTGTTGTCTGAGGTATGCATGTCTGTGTATACTTTTTCATCCATTCATTTGTTTCTTTTGAGAAAACATTTGATGGAACTTAACCTTGGGGCTCACTTCAGAGTGTGGATGTAGGAAGCATCTCCACTGCTGAGATGCTTTGTTGTTTGAGAAGCATTCTGACATAAAGGGTTCTAACTATTTATGTCAGTAAAAAACTATCTGCAACAGGGGCTGGCAGGTGGGGAGGTTTTAGATGGGGTCATGCTGTGCAGTGGTATGTGGAGCCTCTACCCTGATATCCAGTGGACCAGAGCAACCTCCAACTGCATCCTGGGCTTCACGGCACTTACAAGGAATGATCTTTAATCATTTTGATCTCAAAGCAATTGGAATCAGGGTGAACGGCAGAACTGGGTTTTATCATTTAAAAAAAAAAAATGTATCTCTGTGTATAGCCCCTTTGGCAAGAGAGGGGAGAAATTTCTTGATAAAGGAGTGCAGACTAAATAGGAGCTGAGCATAGGAATCTGGACCCCAGCTAGGTGCTTTGATCAGGGGGTTCGCTTTCTCCATCAATCAACGTCCACCAATGAAAATGGCAAGATTTCAAAAAGATTAAGCAAAATAACACCCTTAACAAAAGGGCACAAATACTAGTTAACAGGATTATCAGGATGGGTTTGGAGCCAGGTATGGGAAGTGATTTGAATTTCACTTTGCCCAGCAGTCTTGGTTGTAACTTTTCTTTGCCTCAGTTTCCACATTTATAAGGTTGTGCAGAACACCCTTACAGAATTCATGCCAAGTATGAACAAGAGGATATGTAAATAAAATGTTTGGCTGAGTGCCTGATACATGTAGTAAGCCCTCAGTAAATGTAGAATACTATTGTTGTTACTACTGATGTTAAGATTATTCAAACAGCAGGATCAGGTTTCTCTGGGCGAAAGAAAAGGGGGCTTCTATTATAACCATGGTGCAATAATCAAGAGAGAAACTGATGTTTGTGCCATGCTATTCAGATGCCCCATTTTTCTGTCAATACCTATTTTCCACTCTGTAATTCATTCCAGGGTTGTCCCTTGTGTACAGTTGTCATGTTGTCTTAGTCTCTTCCAACCTCTTAATGTGTCACTGACTTTTCTGATGAGGGCCTACTGAAGTGAGTTGGCCAGGTAATCTGGAGAGCATCCGAGACCTTTTTTGGTTCTCCTGTGATTAGTCTGTAATTAGATGTAAGGAAGAGTGTCATGGAGACCCAACCCTGTGTCTCTCAGAGCATGCACTCACAGACTCTAGAGCTCAATGTTCTTCAAAGCTTGGAAGGTGAATCTCATTGGACAAATTTCTCCCAAAACTTTTGTCACAAATGTATACACTAATTAGTATGCCCCTTTGGTGACTGTGTGTTTCTCTTACTCTCTCTTTAGTTTTCTTTAACTGTAGTTTTGATTGATGGATGTGTGTGTATGTCATTTGTGTACAGGTACCTGAAAGGGTCAGAAGAGAGTGTCTGAGCCCCTGGAGATAGAGTGACAGGAGGCTGTGCGCTACCCAGTGTGATGCTGGAACAAGCTTGGACCCCCTGGAGGTACAGCATGGGCTCTCAATCACAGAGCCATCTCCCCAGCCTTCCCTTTATTCATTAATGAATTTCCTCTAATAATAATATCTGTAATACACAGTGTATTCTGTGAGTTTTCACTTAATACAAATACTCTTCATCCTTTGGTGGCTCCAGCTGTTACAACTTCAGCCACGGGGGTTCACTTTGATGTCCTTGACTTATTCTTCCCCTCCCGCTTGAACTGTGAGGTCAAGCTCAGATCTGCCTCTAAGGACTCCTGCCTCCTTTCTTCAAAGAACGGTATTTAGAAATCAAGTCCTAGTTGCCAATTATTTTCTGGCTACCTGGCCTCCTCAGGGGTACATGTGCAGTAACCAATGACCACATGCATCTTAATTTCTGCATCTAACCCTACCACTATTAAAACAAGTGTGAGCTGACGCTGATGCCTCTGAGTCTAGTATAGCACCACGCCGAACTTCCGAGCTTCCCCTTGCTTGTCTGCAAACTTTTTAATCTTTCAATGAGAAACCTGGCCAGTTCCTTTCTGTAATGTGTGTATTAATGCATTCAGTCCTACAGAACGACTAACCAATATTACTGCAAGAGACATAGTTATCAAACAAGGTGACCAACTCATGGACCGTCCCTTTTGGCTTCAACTTCTACAGTTCCTATTGCAATGCTGGTCTCCGAAGCTGTGCGTGTCCACCAGCTACTATACTCCTTGCCACCTGCAGTTATTATAGTCCAGACTTGCTTGTCAGTCTATGCTACTTCTCTGCTTTCCCTAATACTTGACTTGCTAAACATTGGATAAATCGTTCGCCCTCTGTGAGATGCAGGTCTAGAGTTCTGTGGATCATATTTCTATCTCTAAGTATCACTCATAATTGAGCTCTCGCTCCTTCATGCTTCTGCTCAGTAGGTTCTATCTGCCCATACCCCACTTCTGTCCTCCCATTTTGTAGCTGTAATTTTGCCTTTTCCATAACATACAAATGAGGTTGGAGCATATATGCAGATGTGTGTGTCTGTCTTCCATCTCGAAGAAAGTGCATCTAGAACTCATTCATGTTGTCACGTGTGTCGACAGTTGCTTTCTTCTTACTGATGTATTAGCATATTTGTTTCTCCATGTTCCTGATTTTAGTGATTGCATGTGAGTCTGTTGTAAACATTTGCATAAGTGTGCATGTGTGAGTATCAGTTCTCAATTCACTTAGTTATTATGAGAGTTGTGTGTGCAGTATCTGCTTAATACTTAAAGCCCATAAACTATTCCCCCAAAGTGTCTGTCCCATGCTGCATGCCCACTAAACTTCAGGTTCTCTCTGCCCAGCCTCATCTTACCCATGGCATTGGAGCTACCACATTCATGTCCCTTTGGCTATCTTAGTATAGTGATATCTCATTTTTGGTCTTCACTTGTATTGAGCACATGGTTATATTTACACTTTATATGTCATCTTCAATAATGTAGCAGTTCTAACCTTTTGCAACTCTCTCCCCTGAACAGCAGTGAGGATTGAACCTGGATTCTCCCATGTGCTCTAGAAGCTTTGTACCACTGAGTTGTACTTCTAACTAGATACTTTTAAGTCAACTGTTTGTTTTTATTGCTGAGTGTTAATGGTTTTTCATGTCAGATGTGTTGAATTTTAAGATTTTAAAAAATCTCACAAGTGTATCTTATTAGGAATGCATCTTGCAAATATTTTATTCTAATTGTCAGTCTTTTTATTTCCATTTTGTGATTGGTATTTTTCTATACTATTGGTAAAGTTTCAATGTATTATGCTTTCTCTTATAAATCATGCTTTTGATTTCATAACTAAAATATTTGGCAAACTAAGGTCACATTACTTTGCTGTAGATATTTTACAGTCTCATATGGTATACATAAGTGAATAATCCATTTTTTTAGTTGTTCACATGTACCAACTTTTTTTTTTACAAATGGATGTCAGATTCTCCCTGGCCACACATGGAAAGACCATTCTCTCTATTGTAAACTTTCTTTGTGGACTTGCTTAAAAGTGTATGGACCACATCAATCTGAGTCTATCCTGAGCCTCACACTTAGTTCCTGTGCCTGTGTTTGTCCTGCCAGTACCACAGTGCACTTGTCATCCCAAGCATGCTTTCTGTCCTTCACTTGGTCTCTGCTGTAAGATTCACTTTTCTTTGTATTTGTCACACTGTGATTACTGGAAGTTTCTAGTCTTATGAGACTGTTAGCCGGACATAGCTATCTCATACTTGAAGTTAAACATCGGCTTCCTTTTTGCAGGGTGGGTTGTGCTAGAAGTCCATAGGAGGGATTTGGAAGTCCGTTGTCTGGAGGGATTTGGGACTGATACAATCCATAAACCTTAGGCTTCTGATCCTGCTAATGATGCTGGGTCTAGCGTTAGCCAGACTGACGTCATTCTCTCAGCATCCATGTCTTCTTGGATTTGTGTCTTTATTTTGTGCTGCTCTGCAGAGAGAATCTGTCTTCACAAATCCCTGCCCACGTGTATTCTAAGACCACTACTGAACATTTGTCAGTCTGGTGTTGAAGGATGGAGGGGTGAGGGCAAGTCTCAGTTCTAAACATGAAGAGGTTTGGGTTCTGGCAGGAGTGTAGTTCCTGCCCTACGGGGGGCGGGGCTTGTCCTGCAGTGCACGCCCACCCCACACCCCTTCTTTCTGTTTATCAGTTCTCCTTCCGAGCAGCAATCCATTTCCACTGGGGTATTACACAACTTTTCTTCCCTTACCACAAACTCAGGTTTTTTGTTATTCAAGAGATAGTTTCAGGGGGTTTTCCACAGTGAGTGCTGTTCCCTACTTGCAGCAAACAAGTTAGAAAACTTGGGTCAAGGAGAATAAGGAGAAAGTGTTCAACAGTAAAACAATAAGATGAAGTTCATGTTTAAAAAGATATGGAGTCTGTTCTGAAATCAGACAAGACATGGAGACAGCTTATAAAACTCTTCTGTACAACGTGAAAGCTAAGACCTCCTGCCATCCTAGCTAGCCTATACCGAAAATCCTCCGACAAAGTGAAGTCCCTGGCCTGCTTCAGCGAACAAGGGGACGAAAGCTTGGCTGGACTTCTTTACGGAGTATAGCAAACTAAACTTGATCTTGTTTTTGTCTGATGAGACAGAGGAATGGGAGCAAGCAGGCAGAGAGCAACATATAAAGTGCTTTTATATCAGTCGGGTCTCTAAAACGAAACCTAGGGTTTGTTGCTAGGGTACCTGTGCTTCGAAAGTTTAACAAATGCAGTCAAAGAGCCCACGTTTGAGCAAATGTGGGGAATCTTGGAACCAAGGGCAGAGACTGAGCCTCTGTTCTAGATCAGCTGCCTGACCCAGCAATAGAACAGGATGAGTGTCAGAGAAGACACTGAAGGGAATATCAACAGTTAATGCAAATCTCACTTCCGACAGACCATTATAGAGGCACACAAGAGACCCCATTGGGCCTTTCTCAAGTCAAAGCAAGTGTCTGAGACACTGGGACTAACTCATAGCCCAGTCCTTTAAGAGAGCAGGAAAATGTGGATCCATTTCCAGGAATCTAAAACACCTCAGAAGCTAATGTTAACTATATATTGGGGGATGGGGTATTGCTGTTATTGTTTGATTGATTTTGCTAATTTGAGAGAGGGTTTCACTGTGTAGCCCTGGCTGTTCTAGAACTCACTACGTAGAACCAGTTCTGCCTTCTAAAGGCTGAGATTTAAAGTATGCACACTATGCTAGTCAAATATATGTGCTGTTAATATAAATACACTCACCTTGACAAAGGCAAATCAATTGTGTCCCAACAGGCCTCTCTGGTGTCAAACTTACCAAAAGAAAATGTCAGTATGGGTGACTCATTCAAAAATTACTTAACACGCTGTTATATCTCTAAAGAAAGGAAAAAGATGGTTGAGGGATAGTACAGAATTTATTAATTGTTATGTTTTAAATGGGATTGTTCTGCCCTAACAGGAAGATTAGATGTTTTTACGGTGATCTGAAGAGACACATGATACAAAAAGTATTGCCTCCAGGAGGCTCAACTACTGCAACACAGGCAACTTCTGCTCTAAAACATGTCCAATGAAGGTATTGAAGTCCTGCTGCAGGTAATATCCCACTAGCAAAAGGCAAATTGGGCACAAAATACCAATTATTTCACACCTGAGACACAAAAGAAAGACATATTACAAACAAGTGTATTTTAGGAGATTCTTTCAAAACAGTTAATCACTAACTTTGGCTCATAGTCTGTTGTATGAACTTCAGCAGCAAACAAGAGGCAGTTGGAGTTACTGTCAACAACAGAAGCACTCCATAAGAAAGTCAAAATTCTTAAAGTAAACCTCCTGTGCATTTATGTTGTAGGAATACTTCTTACAAACAAGGGAGAAAATGTCACTAAAAACTCCAGGTATTATTCTGGGAAACACTCACGTTCACATTGTCTTGTTTTACTTTCTCAGCTCCAAAATACTTGTGCCCTTTGTTGAAACTTACAAAGACAAATTCCATTCTTCTGAATTCCCTTGAGTTTGGTCTGTCCTAGAGACAGCATGCCGGTGTCAATCCAAGTACTGCTGACAGTAAGGAATCTCAAAATTAATCCTGATAGACTTAACATGCGAGATTGAGTGTGTCAATTAGTTTCCCAGAGGCAAACCCACATATGGGTCATTGTGGACATGGAGTCTGCCTGGAATAGGATCCTAGGAACCTCTAGGAATGGGGGCAAGGGGTGGGGGGTCAAGCCAACAGACAGGGCATTGTCAAGCTGGCACAGCATATAACTGAGGCCTTCCAGGGAAACCATGGGAAATCAGGTGGAACATACCTTATAGCTATCCCAGTCTGAGGACTGTGTTTGGCAGAACTTATCCACTAACCCCTGAAAGCTTTGCCCTGTGCGAGTCTCTCAACCTCCAAGAAGCAGAGAGGTGTCGTCAGGAAAGAGCTGAGAGGAGGATGTCAAAAGGACACGTGCTTGCCCAGCATCCTCCCAGATGCACCCAAGCGGCTCACTAAAAGCTTAGAACCAGGGAAGAAAAGGGTGTCTAGAGAGTGAGGGATTCGTTCCTTTCATTAGGCGATTCTGGAACTTTCTCTTGGTTTTCTTTTGGCTCATCATTCCAGGAAGTTCAGCTCATGGTTTGCTGGTCCTATGGGCTTTAGATTGGAGGAAAAGCAGAGTATCGTGGCAGGGGGTGAGTGTGGCAGAGGAGACAGTACTCTCACACATCTGAGAAGCACAGAGATAGAAAGGGGGACCTGGAGACAAGATCAACTCTTCAACATATTCCTTCAGCCATCTGCTACAACCAACCAGCCCCACCTTCCACAGTCTCCACCATCTTCCAAATAGCCCATTCAGTTATGAACCCATCAGTAGATTAACTCACAATGGCCAGAGACTTAGTCATTCATAAAATTATACAATTTAATAAAATGAGAAGAAATTTGCATGCTAATGAGATGGGTGTGGTATTTTTACATGAAAGATTAACTATTGGCTGAATATTTGATAGTGTAGATTTTGGAATATCTTCAATGACTTTCAGAGTTGAGCAATACTTTGATTTTTATAATCATCAAGCTGACAATGTTACTCTGCATAGTATAAGATGGTAGAAGTATGTTCACAGTCATTTGAAAAACAGAAATACAGTTCTACTCAAGTCAAAATTCATTAAATGATTTTTAATGAAACTCAAGTCAGCCACTCGAAAAGCAAGTTTTAAAATCAACTATTCTAACACAATGCAATACAAAGATATACTAATTAGATAGATACCTACCTACTAAGGAAAATATTATAAGTTTTTGTGTTCCATAATTACATCACTAAGCTTCTATAAGAACAAGAAACTTGGGGCATACAATGAAAAACCCTGCAGCCAGAGTGCACAAGATCACCGCCAAGCTGAGGGACCTCAGGTACCATTGTTGGCATTATATGTCACAGCAGCCAGTGCAGCACAGCATGGTGCATGTTCAGAAGCAAGGTTCACAAGCCCTGTGATGTCAGAAACACTCTGGACTCATTAAATACTTGATTTTGAATTAAGTTTTGGTCTTTAGGGAGTCAGGAAACTTTTACAGTTGCCAACGTGTTTGTGCACCTCCCCTCCCCACAACCTTCGCTAATGTGACCAAACAAGAGGCCATGTACCTTAATTTCAGAAGCTATGGGATGAAGAAGGCAGAACATTGTTAATGATGACAAGGAAAGCAAGGTTAAGAACTGGATAAGGCATGTTATGGTGTATCCTGTACACTCACTCAAGGCTGGAAGAAAGTTTATGTAGGAGGCATCTGGAACATCAGAGCATAAATGAGTTACCCAATCAGTGTAAGGTCCTAGGATGGATAAGGAGTGTGACTCCATCCTCCTCCACCAATGCTGACTGAGGGAGTTCTATGTGCCATAGACATCATTCTACTAGTTCACATCACACACATCGATCATGTAGGTCCCTATGCTTATAAAACTTAGCAGTTTAACATGTGTGTTCCTCATGTTGGGTGATCCTATTTCCTCTTTTAAAAGTATATATTTTATATTATAAAAAAGAAAAAAAGAGTTCTTCTGAGCCCCCAGGAGATCTATCTGTTCCAGGACACTCCAGGCCTCTCAGATCCTGAAATAAACAGATGCTAGCTATCCTAATCTGAAGTGGTGCCATCTTTGTGTGCATCCTGCACACATCTTTCTGTGTACTTCATGTGGCTAATCCATGTACCTAATTCAGGGTAAACACTATTCGGATCTTTGTGATACTGGATTATTTAGATAAGAAAGAAAAATGAGGTCTGTATGTGTTCACTCAGAGACATAAGAGTTTTTAGGTTATTGTATTTTGGTTTTTTGTTTTTGTTTTTATATTTTCCAAATCTGCATTTTGCTGACATCCTACATGTAGAACTACAGATTTGGGGGGGGGGGCAATTAATATACTTTTCTTTTAAATTAAGAATTGTACCACTAGGACTAGGATTTAGCATAGAAATATCTCAGGATAGAAGCAATTATGTCAGAACCTGTAGGGTATTCTTGGTAACCCCTGTAACTTTTGTTAAGTCATTGGCTAAAGCAACAGTATGTCATGCCACCCTGGCCAAGGAGATTTACAGGAAAGACAATGAAGGAGTTCGGGGAGTTTGAGACATTACATGAACTCTCTGCCCATTGCTTATGCGAGGCCACAGAACAGGAAGCTGTTAACCAACTGGAGGAGGGAGGAAGGACAGAGAGACAGGACCTGGGTCATGAGATTACCTCTGGCCATGGATTTCATAAACCTTTGAGCTGCCGACTGCCTTCATTCCTGCTTCGTGAGCATACAGACTCATGCTTTTCAGTTTGATCAATATATTCCGTGGTTTGCAGCCACAAGTGCTCCCTGACAGCCTCAGGGAGTCCAGCCAGGGTCAGTCAGGGATGCTTCCTAAACATCAGGTCCATATCTCCAAAAGCTCATGCTGTGCAATGAAAAAGTTTGGCTTTTTACATAGAGGAGATCTCTTTATTTCAAGTGTTCCAAATACCGGGCTTCCTTGGTTCAGCCTCTTTTGAAACAGAACCCTTAAACAATTTTACCATACAGCTATGTGAAATCAGTATAATTTTACCACACAGTGATTGGACTGATCAGAATCAGCAGCTGATTTTTCTTAATGTCACAGTAAGTTAATTAATAACTCAAGTCCCAGTGTTCTGGAGACTAATACCAGAATCCCTTATGGGAGTCTGTCATTTGTTGCCAGTGCCTTTCTGACCTTGTAGCACCCTATTCCCTGAGCTTTTTCCCAGACTAGAGCAAAATGAACCATCTTGCTTCCTAGGTTTCCTATATCCTGGAGTTACAGATAAGCATGTGCACGCACACACACACACACACACACACACACACATTCATGCTTATCAGACACTCTGCCACACCCCTCTGGCAGACCAGTTTCCTGCTGCTGGCGACTTCCTCCACAGAAGGATTACCTACCTTCGTTGCCTGGAATCGGGAGCATAAAGAGACAGTAAGACAATTCCCTGCTATCCTCTGACCTTACTTGTCTTTCTAATTCCATAAATTAAACAAGTAAAATCTTAACACCATTTTTGAAAGTTACATCAAAAATAGAAATCTTTTGGTAGTCAGAGCTTCAATGTTACACTGTGACGACCTTTCAAGACTTCCCATATAAACTATGTCAGGAGGAATCTCAAAATATATCATAGGATCTGAATTGTGGATGACAAATGGCCCGGATTTCCCATCATTCCAATGTTGTCAATTTGGCCTTCCTCCTCACTGACTCAGGACAGACAGTGGGACTCCAGCTTTAGGCCTGCATTAAGTATCATATCCAGTAAATGAATTTATTTCTTTTACTATTATCATTGAATCAAGGAGACATGGGGGGAGTGTTGCTGGCTTGGGAGAACATTACTGGTAGCTACAGATATGGCTACTTCCTTCCTGTACCCCTAATAAAAATGAAGAAGAAAGAAAGAAAGAAAGAAAGAAAGAAAGAAAGAAAGAAAGAAAGAAAGAAAGAGGAAGGAAGGAGGAAGGAGGAAGGAAGGAAGGAAGGAAGGAAGGAAGGAAGGAAGGAAGGAAGGAAGGAAGGAAGGAAGGAAAGGTAAGATGAAGAGACAAAAGTCCCTTTTAGTCTTGCCCCTCCCCCGGCCCCTTCCAGGCTCTCCCTAATTACCAGGTTTGTGATGAAATCCAGCACTTGCTCATACATGAGACAGTGTGGAGCCAGCGAGTAGCCTCTACCTGCTCGCCCCTATCCCAGCCTCGGAGTTCACATGTCATCCCGCACAGGTATCTCAGGTGTTGTGTGCCTAAGCTCCTGGACCAATTTATTCCTTCCCTGAAGCCTCCTTCTACCTCCATGGCAATCACACCTCTCACCTTCCTCCTCTTGGAGCCTTGTTAACTTTTCTGGTTTGTTTTCCCCTGCTTAAATAATCCAAAACCTGCTGCTGTGTAGTACCTCGCAGAACAGATGCAGTCGGGTGCACCTGGGGACAGCTGCGGTCTGGACTCCCGGCCCCCATCAATTATCACCCCCCTTACACTCACCCCCCTCCCTCCGTCACATTACCACCTGTGCTTTGTGTGTTCCTGAGATTTCTTGGGGAAAAAATGCAGTGAGTGGCATGCTGGAGTCTCTCCGATTCCCACATCAAGTAAAGGCACCCCTTCCAGCCCTCCCTTTCAAAGAGCTAATTGTAAATGCAGATACAAAGAACTGCCTCCAGAAAGCGCAGGCTTCAGCCCAACCCAGACAAAGGTACAGCGGCTGCCAGAGCTCCAAACACTATCCAATCCCATTCCAGAATTGGCTTGGAATTCCTTCCTGCAGGCTTGTCTTCAAGGGCAGACAGGGCCCAAGCAAGAGGCGACCACTGTGCGCCTGAGGGCCACCCAGTGGTGTGAGGTTCCTCCAATATATTACGATCATTAAAACACCTGTGCTAAATAACCTGCTCCAATCTGAAGTGTTCCTGCACCTCTGAAATTACGCATCTTCTAACTACACTGGCTACATTGATTGCATTTCAGGGGGTCCTAGAAACCCGGGGCAGAGCCAGGTTCCAAGCTCTTGAAGCAGTGGCTCACCTGCACTACAAAGCCTGTTGACACCTCTGTGAGGAAAATTCTTGTTATTCTCAGCAGTGCTGGTGAAAACCCTCCCGGATTTAAATGGTTGAGGAGAGCAACAGGAAGCAACCAACAGAAACCAGCTGCAGCAGTAAAAGGTGCCTCTGATCCCGGCTGGGTGGAACAGGAATCTCTTCTACTAACTTTAGCTGTTTCAATGAGAGCCCATACAGAGAGGAAATAAGGTATTAAATAAATAAAGTCCTTCCTGCCTCTCAAGATGTATTGAGTGCCCATGTCATACGCTTAGTCTATTTTCAAGCAGCTGGTCACTTAAATCAAAAATCACACAGATGGATGAAAAATTCTCATGGGATTAGGAAATGCCTTTAAAATATCCATGGCCACATGGGCGCTGCGGCCATTGGCAAGACCAGCTCTTAAGCCTCCCTGCCGGCAAGCTCACAGATCCTACCATTCAAGTTAACTCCTGATTCTAGCAAAGTTTCTGCTTTCTTCAAATGAAGTTTCTTCTTTGGGCAAGAGTTTCTTTCTAGCAAGGCAGAGTTCCACTCAACTCTATGCCAGTGGTTTAGGGATAAACAGATGCCAGGCTGAGGCTCTGAGGAAAACCTCTTCGTGTTTGATCTCTAACATAGGATATGCCAAGTCTGATCTTACAGGGGCACCGATGGTAATGCTGAGACTCAGGTGTGGTTTTGAGGCCAGTAGTATTTGTATTCACACTTGAACTAGCTGAACACCTCTAGAATTGTTATCAGAGGCAGACAAAGGCGGCTCAAGTCTATACCAGAAACCCTTGACTCGTTGCCATGGTGTCACCTGGGGCATAAAGTAGACACCCTCGCTGTTTTGAAAAGCTTCTCTCCTGATGCAACCTGTGAAATAGCACGAGTCATTACTGTCTTCCAATACTTGTGTTAAATGAAGTTCTTTATATCAAATATCTCATTCTTTTCAGCCATCGGGTACAGAAGATATTCTTGGCTTCCCTACTCTCTACATGAAGTTCAAATGAGTGGTATCAAAGAGCCTGAGCTCTCAAAGCAATAAAGCTAATAAGTTAAACTCCACAACCAGAAGTGGGCCCATTCAACTTAATATGTGTTCTTTGGGGTTGTGTGGGGGTTATTTTGAGTTTTAATTTCGCATTTGGGTTGTTGTTTGTTTGTTTGTTTGTTTGAGACAGGGTCTCACTCTGCAGTCCTGGCTGGCAGGTATTCATCGTACTATCTAGACTGGCCTTAAACTTGCTGTAATCCTCCTGCCTCAACCTCACAAGTACAACGATTACAGGTGCAAGCCACACGTCTGGCTCTGAAGAATCAACATGCAGATGCATGCATGCCATGGTGTATGCATAGGAGTTGGAGGACAACTTTGCGGAGTCAGTTCTCTCCCTCCCCATTGTAGATTCCAGGAATCATTAGGCTTGGGTGCTCAGGCCTGCATGGCAAGCACCTTTACTGGAGGAACCAACTCACCAGCCCCAAACATTATCTTATTAAAAGTCACGCTGAAGTGAAATTAGAAGATACATTGTGAATTTAAAATTATCCCTTTCATAATGCCTCTTTTTCTCCTTCAGGTTCCAACATGTTCTCAAGAGTAGGGTGACGGCAGGGGTTGGCACTCCCATCAACCTGTGGAAGTGGGTACCACCCACAGCTCAGGTTAGGTAAGGGGCAACCCATTACTCAAGGCTCCATCAGTTGGATGAAATCTAATTATAATGGCGCATTTCCACCCTACAGATTGGAGGAGAGAACGAGGTATTTACATAATTTAGCCTTAGACTCCAGGTCAAAGTCTGAGCCTGGTACCATCTGCGTTTGAGTCCCTTTCTCTCTCGTGGTCTTGCAGAAAGTTGCAGATGTTTAGACATTTTCCAGACCTGATGCTGAGACCAATACCTGCTTCCCACTTCCACTGTCCCTTGGACTTCCATAATGAGCTACCTAAACAGATAGCATTTAAGCTGTACCCTCAAAGTAGACAACTCTGATAGTGACTTCTCCTTTCTGCCCACTTTCATTTCTTAAGCAGTTTTCCAGAGATGAGAGTACAATGTTCCTGTGGACAAGGATGCAAATCTAAGGCACCAACCAGTATATTTCATTTTGTAAACTCATGTTCGAAGTGTTGCCAGTTGTCTAAGAAGAAGTTACAGCTTGACGAAAACATCAAGCACACACATTTATTTATGCACACATACATATACACGTACACATACTTACATAATATGTGAACGCACATATACATCAATATGCACACATTCGCCTGCAAACATTCACATATACACATAAACATAAATGAAATATATTTTTAGTCAATGTAAAAAAAGATTGAACTTGGAGCTCTATAAAAGAAGGCATCTAAGATATTTCAGGATCACAACAGCAAGTATTACATAGCATGAAACTATCCTGAAACAAGCAAATTTTGTTCATCTCTTCATCTAAAAGATCTGTTAACTGATTCTAAGAGGCACATTCTTTGACGAGATCAAATAGGCTGGAAACAGGAAAACTCAAGAAACTGGCAATTTCTAACACTTACAATAGAACTGAGCATTCATCAGAAAGTGAAAATGCAACAGTTCAGTTGAAAACAGGGGTTACGGCTCAAATATAAAGTATCTGGAATATGTGTCCCTATCTGACAAATGCCACAATCTATTTGCATGCTGTTATCTCAGGTTTTTCCCATTAAAAAATAACCCAAGCTTTTGTTTTGAAACACTATTTACAGATATAAATGTTTGTGTTTGTTTGGATGAAAATAACCACGCGTTTATGTGTACCATGTATGTATTTGAGTGTATGTGAGGGTGAATGGTATAATATGCCATGGATGAGGCAAGATTCAGACTGAAATTCAACCTGATATGTTCCTGCATACAAGACTGATATGATATTCACTTCAGTGATGATATTCAGTGAACTCAACATACACTAGTGTGCAAAGTCTTGTGCTAAATGTTGGCAAAACATGAAAAAGAGGTTTTGGAAGATGTGCACTTGAAAGGATCTCTGTAAGCATGGTTGTTGAGTGCTTATTCTCCAGCTGATGGCTGTGAGAAGTGGGTCTAGCTTGAGGAAGTAGGTCACAGCCGGTAGACCCTACAAGACTGTGATAGTCCACCATTTGTGTCATATTATCTGCCTCCTCATTTGCTGCGATGCTTGCCACAGACTCCTCCTGCCAGAATCTGAGCTGTGTCCTTGCCTTCCTGACCATGACAGACTGAAGCCCTTGGAAACCATGAACCTAAGCAAGCCTTTCTTCCCACTGTGGGTTTGTGGTGAGCACTGGAGTAGAATTGGGGGAGAATCAGCTCACAATGAACTTAGGAGTGAACTGCTAATGAAATCTAAGAAAATGGCAATAAAATGTCTCTTACACAGTGCCCAGGAGTCTACTGGGAAGAAAGTAAATAAAAAAGCATGCTTGCTTATGGTTTTCAGGTTACACTGAGCCTCACTCAGAGTCACTGGCAAGAGCAGGCTTGGAAGAATTTGGAAATGGCTAGATTCTGAGGAGGCATTCAATTACAAGGTGTACCATCAAGCTAATGACAGCTTTCTAAGGAGGGAAAAGAGAAAGAACCACTTAGCATGCACATTCTAACTTCAGCAGCCAGACTTTCTAGACTGTGTAGAAGAAATGCATTTCCTTTTCAAACGTATAGCTTTTTTCCTATTGGAGGAGAAAACTTTCATTATGTAAATAGCTTCCAATCAATATCATCACCGACTTGCATTCTGGCTAGACAATCTTCTGCAAATGGAACTTAGAATAACAGACATAGGAATGTTGCCAAGAGAAGTAAGAATTTGGAAACAGAATGCAGGAGACCAGGAGAGGTGGAGTTGGGCTGCAGAAAGAGTAGATCTGGAAAGCTCTAATCTCACCCTGTGTGTTGTAAGGTAAGGGTGATCAGAAGTTCAGGGTCATCCTCAGCCACAAATTCAGTTCAAGGTCAGCCAGGACTATAGGAGTGCCTGACTCAAAAAGAAGGGAAAGGGAAGGAAAAAGAAAGGAAAGGAAGAAACAAAGACAGGAAGGAAGGAAGGAAGGAAGGAAGGAAGGAAGGAAGGAAGGAAGGAAGGAAGGAAGGAAGGAAGAGAGAGAGAGAAAGAGAAAGAAAGAATGAAAGAAAGAAAGAAAGAAAGAAAGAAAGAAAGAAAGAAAGAAAGAAAGAAAGGAAGGAAGGAAGGAAGGAAGGAAGGAAGGAAGGAAGAGAGAGAGAGACAGAGAGACAGAAGAGAGGAAAGAAGGAAGCAAGGAAGGAAGGAAGGAAGGAAGGAGAAAAGGAGGGAAATTGAAGGAAGGAGGTGAAACAGGGAGCCCTGGACTCAACAAGGGAGGCAGGACCAGCATAGAATCCAAAGATACCATGAGCATATTTGCTTCCCCAAACCACACAGATGTTCCTATGATTTGAATGTGTCCCCCCCAAAACAAAAGCATATATCAAAACTTTCTCCCCCAAGTGAGTTGAGAAGTAACCTTTAAGAACTGACTAGATCAGGTGGACTCTGGCCCTGTGCAGAGATTGAAGTCATGACCTGGGAAGTGAGTTTTGTTACAGCATGGTTGGGTTTTTGTTCAAGTAGGTTTGGTTCCTCTGTCTCTCTTGTTCTCTCTCTCTCTCTCTCTCTCTCTCTCTCCACCTCTGCTTTTTGCCACCCCACAGTGGAATGGCTTACCTAGAGCTGTCACCAGACACATGGCTAACTCCCAGGACTATAGAGTAGCTCCTGGTCCTTTCTAAATCATCCAGTTTCAAGTCCTCTCTTATAATACAATAAAGCAGACTGGGACATGTGTAGACATGTCTAGTTTCAGCTGAGACCTTTGGCTCAAAATGTTCTTCCAGCAGGGCAGTGGTGGCACACACCTGTAATCCCAGCACTCTGGGAGGCAGAGGCAGGTGGATTTCTGAGTTCGAGGCCAGCCTGCTCTACAGAGTGAGCTCCAGGACAGCCAGGGCTATACAGATAAACCCTGTTTCGAAGAAAAATAATAATAATAATACAAAAAAAAAAAAACCAATGTTCTTCCATCATTAGAGCTGACACAGACTCAGTCAAATGACAGCCTGTTGACAGCTCTCCTGTCCTCCTCCCCTTCCTTTTTGCCACAGCTATATTTCCACCTCTCAGCTTACAAATCTTTGCCTCCACCTTCAGCTGTGCAGGAGGCATGGGCACCAGTGTCACTCAGTGTCACGGTCTATAAACAATTGAGAAACGGTAACTAGTTAAAGATCTCTTATACAGTCTTTGGTAATTTCATACAAGTTTGCACTATGTTTTGGTCACAACCACACCCAATGCCTCCTCCCAGTCCCTAGCACTTCCTCCTTCCGCTGTCATCTTGCCTCTCTTGCTTTTGAACCCACTGACTCCAGTTAGTGCAGCTAGCTGAGACATCAACCAATCCTGACTTGATCGTGCTCAGTAACTTCAGCTGCAGTGATTCCATGCCCTGCACACAGGACAGTGTTTCATACTCTGTCCCATCCTTTGACTTTTACATTCTTCCCCTAACACACACCTCTTTCAAAAATGATCCATGAGCCATGGTTGGGGGTTGATATCAATGTTTTATGTAGGGCAGAGTACTCAACAGAAACATAGTCTCAGCACTGCAACAAGTTATGAGTCTGAAGGAGCTTCTGCCCACTGTAGAATGAAGCCTTTCTGGCTGGCATCGAGGGCAGCAATAATCAGTCCATGACAATGTTTAAAAGTGTAAAAATTCTCAATCCCATATCTGTATCTGAGCTGTCTTCAGACAGGTGTTTGCCTAACCCTCCCACAAAAGATGGTTATTTATTTCCTGTTTGCTGATCCCTCAGGAGGGAAGCTTGACACTCTGCCTTGTTTGTTTGCAGCAGGATTTTATCCAGATGTTGCTTACACTGAAGAGAAACCTATATTTTCATGGCAAAATGCAGCAACCTTGATGCAGGAGCCTTTGTTCAAATGTGTACTATATTTAAATAAACATGTCTAGGTCGCTGGCTTTCTCCCAGCAAATGTTTGACATCCTTCCATTCCTTTCTCCCATTTGTCTGACTCATTTCAAAAATAATAATCATTGTTCTTTGCCTTTTTGTCCAGTTTGTTGCACTGTCTCGTCTTTTTTTTTAATTAGAGAAATTTAGTACAATATGTTAAGCCTCAGATTCTAAAGGTTGACTGTAAACCTCTCCAAACTGATGACTCCTGTGGAAAAAAGAGAGCTGTCACTGCAAGAGAGTCACCACGTCACTATTTTATACTATGTAACAAAATACCACCCTTGAGAAAGGGTCAGACTTAATGTTACTATGACGACTAAATTTCTGAGTTTTTGCATGTAAAATTTCAAGGATATTTGTTGCATTGTATAGAGTTGTTTAGAAAAATCTTTCTTGGGTGGTGGTCATTACAAGTTCTCACTGAGGCCAACAGAAATGGTTATAGCCATTACACAGTGAAATAGACAGCCATCTATACATGTTGCAAAATGTTATGAAATCGATTAAAATCTTATTTCTTTTCGTTGCTGTTATACTTCCAAACACATATATACAGTACACGGCACTGGGTATAAATACAAATAAAACATAAAGAGAAAACATAGGAAATCTCATAAATATACAGTATCCTGCCTTATCAATATTCATTTATGCATATCTCTGCACTCACGCATTAATAAAAGCACATATATTGGATTTGAATGTGTGAGGGATGAGGTGGAAGCTGTAATCAGGATGGCTGGGCTCTCCTCTCATGGCAAAGGATTACATTAGCTCTCCCAGCCTATTATGTTTTCTGAAATTTCCAAATGTATGTTCTGGCCTCTTCAACTTTAGTCTTTTGCATTTAAGTAATGAGGAAGTTAAACACAATATATGTATCACTCAAGGGCATTACAGAGAATGCTTGGATCTATTTAGAGCCTTTAACTTCAGAGCAAAGGCCTGGTTTTATGTGACCTTAACGGATTCAAATTGTTTAGTTTCAATAAGGAGAGCAGTATCTACTTCAGTGAATTAATGTGGAACTGGCATCTGCAAGGGACTCCATTCCAGGGGAACCACAAGACAGGGCTTCTGAACTCCTTCACACGTATTTTTAAAGAAGTATTACAGTTTAAGGCCAATTGGTGAAAATGTGGAAAATGTGTGGTTTTTCCAGCTGTGTGTGTGTGTGTGTGTGTGTATGTGTGTGTGTTTAGAATTAATAGTGTATGTCTAGTTTGTTTTGTTTTTTTTACAAAAATTCAAAGTTTTGAGATATTTACATGAGGGATGTGGATTTTTTCCTCAATGCATTCTTATGATGTTGGTGTTCTCTGGGGAATGAGAGCCATAGCCAACCCTATGATAAGTCATTTATTGTTTTCATGAACTTTGTGCTCCTAGAGTATCTCTGTCCTGTAGCTTTTGTTATCACTTCAGTAACTGTGAGTAACACAGCAACATTCTTAGGAAAGCCCACTTCTTCTACAGAGTTAGGATGAATAATTAGCAAACTAATTCATTAGAGCTACCCTCCAATTATTGAGCCAATAATCTGTATAAGCAAGCTGTCCTTAGTTTATAAATGATACATGTGCCTCTAAGTGAATAATTGTGACTTTCTTCTCTCCTTTTTCCCTTCTAGAGGGTTTGGAAGAGGCATTTGAATGCCATGTGACATATCTTCTTTCTTAAGATTTGTTTTTATTACGTTTATTTATGCTTATGTCAGTGGGGTGGAGTATGTGCATCTAAGTTGTCTTAGTCACTGTTCTGTTCTATTGATGTGAAGACATACCATAACCAAGGCAATTCTTATTAAAAGAAAACCTTTAATTGGGGGTTTCATCAGAGTTTCAGAGATTTCATCTACTATCATCCTGGTGGGGAGCATGGTGACTTGTAGGCGGGTGCTGGAGCAATAGCTGAGAACTATGTCCTGATCCTCAGGTAGAGAAAGAGCCTACACTGCATTGGATCCCAGCGAGTTACACGCACACACCCACCTAGGAGTAAGCTAGGTTTGTGAATGAAACACACACACACACACACACACACACACACATCAGTTAATTTTTGACATGCTGTGACTAAAAGACTAGGTACTCCTAAGCCTTCCCCTACTAGCAAACACCCGCCTCCAGTACTCCTGAGACTACTAAACCTTCCCATACTATCCCAGGCCCAATTGGGAAAGTGGCCAGTGGCTATTTACCCTAATTCTTACATGCCTGATTGGCTGTCTCACCTGCAGCTCTTAGGTCCCCTCCTTCTCCCCCAGGTCATGGCAATTCTCTCTTCCTTTCTCCCAGTTCCTAACCTGCACAAATCTAAAGGTCCCTCCCACCTCAGTCTACCTGCCTAGAATTGGCCATTGGCTCTTTATTGATCAATCAAAAACCAATTTGGGACAAGGACCTTCAGTGTTGGACACACAGATTCCTGATTTTGGGGGGCTGGATTAATTCAAAGAGTGGAAATCATCCCCTTAGCCTAGCATGAACCTTTGAAGCCTCAAAGCATACCCCCACTGACACACTTTGTCCAACAAAGCTACACCTTCTAATCTTTCTAATCCTTTCAAATAGTGCCACTCCCTGATGACTAAACACTCAAATATATGAGTCTGTAGAGGCCATTCTTATTCAAAGCACCATGTAAGTGCAGTTAAGAAGAAGCCAGAGGTAGCAGGTCCTCCTGTTGCTGGTTGCAGGTTGTGACCTACACAACATGGCTGCTAAGAACCAAACTCCAGTCCTCCAGAAGAGGA
The DNA here is from genome assembly GCF_947179515.1 of Apodemus sylvaticus. Classification (NCBI taxonomy): domain Eukaryota; kingdom Metazoa; phylum Chordata; class Mammalia; order Rodentia; family Muridae; genus Apodemus; species Apodemus sylvaticus. Next base: position 75,230,247 of record NC_067480.1, read on the forward strand.
ATGCACATACATAATCACTGGGTTACCAAGGCTGAATGCAGGTAACTAGGACCACAGAATCAGGAGCTCAACAGAAGGTTTGTAGGAAAGCCTTAGAAATACCCTCCAAGGAGAATCAATCAGCGCAGCATTCTAACTGCTTTTACCAGTCGGTGGGTGTGCTGTTCCAAGCACTTCTGGGTTGAGCTTTCACCTGCAGAAGAAGCACTGCTTTCCACCTTGTGTGAACAAGGCGATGAGCTCAAGTTCACACAAACAGAAAATAATGGATCCAGCACTGAACCCAGGCTTCCCAAGGCCAGAGCCAGGGATGCTTTGTCTGCCTTAATTACATCAGGATTCTTAGAAAGACTATTTCCAGCATCGAGTTTTGGAAGTAATCTCCATCTGAGCATGGATGTGAATCAAGCTTTGGGAGCCTTGAGAAACTCTTCCTTCTCTAAGTTTGAAACCCAAACTACAGTGCCCTTAGATCCGAGATGAAAGAACTGCAAACTACCTTTATGAGGCTTAAGTAATGGAACAGTTTTGTCACTACAATTTTCTATGCCTTTTTGTTATTAGTAAGAAAATAATCTCTTATTGTAAGAAAATTGTAAATGCTAAAACAACCAGTCCTAATGGCTACACCATGTTAATTATCACTCCTGGTGGTAATGCCACTGTAATTCAGACTGTAACATTTGCATACATTACAAATAGTCATTGCTAATAACAAGTAATTCCAATAAAAAAAATCAATCATATGTCTAGGACTACTCTAAGTTTGTGGGCAACTTTCTTACTTTGCATCATAAGCATCATGCCATTTATTGTATTTATTTCTACTTCAATGCTCAACCATTCATTACATATTCAACTTGCTATTCTCTTTTTTATACTAATATATATACTTGCTTTTCTCTTTTTTATACTAATATATATATGTATACATATATAATACTAAAATGAACATTCTTTGTGTTTCTGATGACTTCTTGTGAACTAAACACAGTTCTAGACACAGTCCTTGGACAAGGACTAATCCATTTCAGGTTCAGTTTTGACACTTATTGTCAATTGCTCCCCAGAACCTACATGTGATTAATGCAACATGCTTGAGGCATTTAACGAAGTGGCTATCCTTTGGAGAAGTGAAGGAGCAAGATGGGATAAAATAAACTGTCGTAAGTTTTCCAGAATGAAGAAGATTAATTGTTGTGAACTTCTCAGAACAGTCTTAAGTCACATGTTAAGAGTGTGGTCTTGGCTTTTATTGAGGACAATCAAGACCGAGTCCAGGTGAAAGAAAAAAAAACATAAGCACTGTCCTTTAAATAAGAGAAAGTTGGCTTTGTCCTGTTGACTAACATATTTCACCTTGTTCACTTAGGAGCAAAAAATACAACTCCATTTTTTCAGGAATAGTCTGGAAACTCAGCATTTAAAACATAAATTGGTATTATCAGGTAATCAACAAAATACTTTGTAAGGTCAGCAGGCTTCCCACCGTGTTGGTCCATGGTAGCCTCACTCTCTGACCCACAGCTTTAAGCCTCGTCTCTTTGTGTTTCTTCATTTGCCTCCAGCATCCTTCTTATGTATACAGCCATTTCTAAAACCCATTTAGTCTCACTAGCTAGTCTACCTTCTTTAGTTGCTTTTCTATATCCAACTTCGTGACTAGGTCATAAACCCTCGGAGGGCCTCTCTCATGTCTGCATCCTATGAGAATTCTTTCAGGAAGGGGCCTCTGGTACCTAAGTTTTCTTTTTGCTCTATATGTAGCCTGTTGGGTACTCTCTGGGGAAATACAGTAAGACAAGAAGAGATGGTCAGTGTCTCTTCAGAGCCCTGAAGGGCATCAAATCCCTTTACATCGTAATGACCTCTAATAAAGGCATAGTCACTTAAGCCAGCAAGTCATTTTCCTGTACAATAGAAACATAAACTGCTAAACAGCTCCCACTCTCATTGTTATTACTACCATTAGCACATGATCTTAGCTAGAGTGCACTGGGTGGTTAACAGAAAGAGTCCAGTGTTGGCTCAGTAGTCTAGGTACATCCCTGTCCTCTTTTGAAAAGCAGGTCTCTCTGAAGACCCCTTTACAATTTTGCTAGAGTTTGGCGTGTTCCTTCTATTAGCTGCCTACAGAAATCCTTTCTAAGCAGCCTCTCTTCACTAAAATAAGTGTGTTTCATAAAATCTTCTTTGGAGAGTGCTTGTGATATGTATAGAGCCATTTTTCAATATAGAAGCTCAACAAACTAGCTTGTGTTCTTTTGTATCCCCTCTCCAATTTCTAGAATTACTTGAAGAAAAGTATTCACTTTTCAAACCTTCCTTTGTTGAGTAACAGTTTGACCCATTATGCCTCAGCCAAGAGTAGACTTGTAAAACGTGGCTAAACAAGGCACTTCAAGAAACCAGTTCAGGGTCAACCTTCAGACCATCTTGGAAAAGGAACAGATGCACTGAGTGGAGTCAGCAGGTAATAAGAAGGTCGGAAGCAATTGAATTTCATCTCTAGAGAAATCTTAAACTCCTGGGAATACTAGCTAAAGACAACAGATTGTTGACCCAAGAGGCCCTTTAAGTCCTTCATGCCTCAAGTGTAGAAATGCCCAAACCAACCACCAGGAGAGAATGGGGCAGCTTCAAAGCAGACAGAAACAATGTTTCTCTGTCTCATTTTCCATCAAAAACCTACAACAAAGAAAATGCAGAAACCATCCTTCAAATCCTAGGAACCGGGAAGTAGCTAATGGAAGCATGTATTCATCATATTGATTGGTCCATTGATTTTGCCCTTCTTAAGCGCCCATTTCTTGGTTTTATGCCAGGCAAGCTTTAAAGAGCTTAAACAAAACTTACACCAAACCTTGCCAACAGTCCCCAGGGAACCTGAAAACCGATCTTTTCTCTTGTCACAGGATAAGTACCCAGGTGATTCTTGCACAGAAGAAAATACAGAGTTCTTGATCCACATGTTACCAGATTAAGAACTCTATGGGGAAGGAGAATTACACACACACACACACACACACACACACACACATGTGACATGATGCTGGATACCCTGGCCTAATGGACTCAAGGAAGGATACATTTCCCAGGTACCCTTAGCTCCTAGAGAATAGCCAGTTTTCATCTCAAAGCCAGGAATATGGCTGTATCCAGGTTGGCTTTCCCACCACCTGGAATGATCAAGTCTTTGATTCACTGATTAGCAGACTCAATTGTGCTTAAGATCACCAAGGACATTATTTTAAATGTGGTTTATTGGGTCTCCCTTCAGAGATTTAGTTTGTTTCAGTGGGGAGCAAGGAATTAGAGAACACAGACTGACTCTTGGTAAAGGGTGTCTTTGAGCCAAGCCTGGGAGACATAACAAATGTCACTGTGTCTGGTGGTTGTAACAGAGTAGCTGGAAAGGAACCTGATAAGTATTTGAAAGATGATGAAACTATCTCTTTATTCTTTGGTCTATAATACACAATAATCACTAACCCATAAAGATCAGGAAACAAGACACTTACTATACTACTTGCCATACTACTTAGAGTGTAGACAGCAAGCACCAATCTAAGCATACCCAAGTGATTCACAACTTCTTGTTCCCTCTGTAGCCCTAGCTGGCTTTAACTCACTGTGTAGACCAGATTTGTCTCAAACTTTAAGTAATCCTACTACCTCTGCCTTTCCAATGCTAGAACTACAGCTATGAGCAACCATACCCTACTTAACTTCTTCAAGTGAATATGGTGGCAGTCCTAGTTCCATGACCATGTCTAGACTGCAGCTCTACCTGATATGGTCTTGAGCAGACAGAAGATTATCAATGGTCGGAGCCCATATAGCAAGGAAAGGGTATTGTGAGTAGGGATTTGCTGTTTATCACTTTCATACCTCATTATTTTGTGAATGTTGTATTTGTGTACATGTAGGGGGAAAACAAGGTAGTGGGGGTGAGAAGACAACGTGTTGAGTTCTCTATTTCAACCATGTGTGATCTGGACATTGAAGTCAGATCACCAGACTTGGCAGCAAGTACCTTTCTGACTGTGCCCTTTCATCAGCTCATGACTTTCCGTGTTCAGACTTGTACTGTGATGGCTAAAGTTATCTTTTAAGTTTAAATTACTGTACTTAAAATCTTGACAATATTACTGATGATGTTATGTGCTTACAGACAGGAGCCTAGAAAGGCAATCCTCTGAGAGGCTCTACCAGCAGCTGACTGAGACAGAAGCAAATGCTTACACCCAACCATTGGACTGAGTTGGGGACCCCTATGGTTGAATTAGGGGAAGAGTTGAGGAAGCTAAAGAGAAGGAAGACCACATTGGAAGACCAACAGGCTCAACTAACCCAGACTCCAGGGAGCTCCCAGAGACTGAGCCACCAACCAGGAACATACACAGGCTGGTCTGAGGCCCCTGGTATATATATAACAGAGAACTGCCTGGTCTGGCTTCAGTGGGAGAAGACTTGCCTAATACTTGAGAGACTTGAGAGAAGAGGGAGGCCTGGTTAGGTAGGAAGGGGGAGTACCCTCTCAAAGGCAGGGGCAGGAGGAATGGGATGAGGAACTATGGGAGGCAATGGCTGGAATATAAATAAATAAAATAATTAAAAAACCATTGAAAATTACTGTGCTTAAGAGATCTATCAAAAAAAAAAAAAAAAATCTTCCAACCCTACCTGTAAGCCCCACTTGCCGGAGCACAGATAACTTCCAGGAATGCTGGGAGCTACTGTTTATGTAAGATAACAACCATGTGTTTTTACTCCTATAAATAAGGTTGGTTGCTCCAACCACACAGGGTGTGCTTGGTCACACAGAGGCAGAAAGTCTGGAGGCAGGAAGTACATATAGGTATGTTTGCCCTACTGGACAAAGGCATGAGGTACAGAGCCCTGTAGGGTCTGCCTTGATAAGCACCCTACTAATGTCATTTGTGGCCATTATCTGGGAATCCTTGGTATGGACCTGGCCAGTGTGCATCTTCCTGGCCAGTATTAATAAAGTTTGCTTCAAATTTGGCTCAAAAAAAAAATTGTAGTAGTGGTCTTATTTCACTTGGTGGGATTAAAGTGCCTCCAAGGCTTTCCCTCTGCAAGCTGATCTTCTCATTCTGAACAACCATGTGTCACAAGAAATGACACCAAATCCAGCCTCTTAGCAATAAACAAAGGATGCATCGATGGCTTATTCCTAGAAGGAAAATCAAATGGACAGACTTTAGGTCAAGATATAATTGTCAAATAGATTAAATGCTTGTTGTTTTTCTTCTCTTCGCATTCCCAGCTCTTACAGGCTAGCCACGTGCATAAACACATACACTTCCCATTTGCTGGAAGCCCTCTGTTAGAGATCCCTCTGTTAGGATGTGGTATGTGGTCAGGTGACCAGTCCCTTACTCTAGGGGAAAAACTCATTGCACGGATCCAGACACCCATCCCAATGACAGAACACTCGCTTCTTTACCCTCAAAGGGATTGCCTTTTCTTGAGGCATCAGCCATGGGTGTTATTACTGGATAAGAGTTTAGTGAGTTCCCCGTTTGGCCAATCAAGCAAGTCAAACTCAGTATGTCTGGGAATCCTGACCTTCAAGACTGACATATTCACATCTACACACACAAAATCTACACATATTTGGCACTTCATGACCTATTTGCCTGTATCAGGAGATTTTTCTGTTTTAAAATATTTAAAGGGGTGAAAAGTTCATTTCCGTGTTAGTGGAAGGCAAACCCCATGGTAGCCCTGTTGCTGCCCGAACAGAATTTTCTTTCTGAAATTTCTTTTCATTGCCAGAGGTTGAAGACAGGGGTCTGGGGGAGGGGGGAGTCTGGCTACAGCTCTGCAAGCTGGCATTTCTTACACACTGTACTGCTGAAAGGGATTTGTGCCCACCACAGGGGACTCTGCCTGATGTGTGTGTGTGTGTGTGTGTGTGTGTCACACATACATGCACGCACACACACATAGAACATTTTAATCAAATCACAAACTTCTTTGCCTGAAATCTTAGGTCATAGCTCTTATGGATTTAATTAGTTCACTCAAAGCAGCTGGTCCCTTAAAACTAAAGGTGCTCCCAAACAAAAGCTATTATGGGCAAAAACCAGCTTCATGTGAGTTTCCCTTTGACTCCAGAGGGTTCAAGGAAAAGCTCTCACCTGGGGAGGCACGCCTCTTCATTTTTTTAAGATGGACGAGTAAGTGCCCTGAAATCCAACAGAAGCTGCTCTACTGCCTGAAACTTTTCTACCCTTTGGGAATTCACAGCAGATAAGACGTCACTCTACAATCCACCACCTAGTGGCCAGTTTGGAGAACAACAGTCAGAGGCAAAAACCATTTCAGACTGGGGACACAAATTCTCAGGGCGCTCTTTGGAAAGAAACCTGTTGGACATGGAGGCACACACTTATAATCCTAGTACTCAGGAGACTAAGACAGAGGAAGTAAATGTGAAGTTAGGTTGAGTTATAAAGCAAGACCAGGTCTCAATAGTAAAAGAATGTAGCAATTAGATAACTATGCTTCTGATACTGTCTTCTACAATTGAACCCATCAGGTGATGGTATTATTGTGGCGATTAAGAGACAATGCTTTGGAGAGCAACAGCTATGAGTGAAATCCTGACTTCTCTAGTCACTGGAGCCCTAACCTCTGACATTCTATTCAGTGTCTTGGGTCTCTGGGATGAAAGACAGCAATGGCACTAACTCTGCGCCTTCATTTTTTGAGAAGTAAAGAAGGAGAAAAACATTATGCATGGGGAGGGGTTGGAAAAAGAGTTTAACTGAATGACATAAACACGATGATTTATGTGTGAAGCCTTGCTTCCCTCTAAAAAAACAGAGTCGTGCTTCTGTGATTCTTGGGATCAACCAAGTAGAAGCAATGTCTAGCCTCACAGCTCTATGAAGGCGACATCTACCTGCCGTCAATAGATACTGAAAATGCTTCTCCCCTGACCTTTATTGATCCACGTGGCCAAATAGCCATCTCAAAGCATTATAGGCACATGCCAAATATGTAACCAGTCCCAGAACCTAAAGCCAGTGTCCATCCAGGAAAAACAACTGAGCACTTAGTGATAGGGGACTGCAGCTGAAGGCAGCTTACTCCAATCAAGAGTCAAAAATTTCCTACTCATTTCCTATTGTGGTGGTTTGAAAGTTCTTGGCCCATGGCAAGTGGCACAATTAGGAGGTATGGCCCTGTTGGAAGAAGTACACCACTGTGAGGGTGGGCTTCGAGGTCTTATGTGCAAGTTCTGCCCAGTATGGATGCAATGCTCTTCCTGGCTGCCTTCAGAACAAGATGTAGAACTCTCAGCTCCTTCTCCAGTACCATGTCTGCCTGGACACTGCCATGTTTCCTTCCATGATGATAATAGACTAAGGCTCTGAAACTATAAGCCAGCTCCAATTAAATGTTTTACTTCTTAAGAGTTGCTGTGTCATGGTGTCTCTTCACAGCAATGGAAACCTTAAGACACCTATCTTAGTCATCTCTATTTTAATACTGATTTTATAGGTGCATTTGAAAGCACTCAGACCAAAAACCTTAGTATGTGGAAAATATATGGATAAGCTGTTGAAGAAAAGGGGAGTTATAGAAAATTATTTTCTGAACCCAGTGGGTCAGCTTTGAATGATCACCTAACCATAGCTCAGTAAGAAAAGGAGTACTGCCTGGTGACTTGTATAAACTTGACACACATTAGAGTCATCAGACAGGAGGGAGCCTCAAGTGAAAAAAATGCTTCCATAAGACTGTAATCAAGTGTATAGGGCATTTTCTTACTATAGTGATTGATAGTGGAGGGCCAAGCCCACTATGAATGGCCCCACCCTTAGCTGGTGATCATGGATTCTATAAGAAAGCAGCCTAGGCAAGCCGTGAGGAGCTAGTAAGCAGCATTCCTCCACGGCCTCTGCATCAGCTCCTGCCTTCAGGTTCCTGCCCTGACTTCCTTCAGTAATGGACCATGATGTGGAAATGTAAGACAAAATAAACCTATCCATTCTCAAGTTGCTTTTGGTCATTGTGCTCCATCATAGAAATAGTAACCCTGACTAAGAAAAAAGTAAATAAAATTTAAAGGAAAACAGGAGGCTTTGAAAGATAGGTAGGTAAGTAGATAGGTAGGTAGGTAGGTAGGTAAATAGATAGATAGATAGATAGATAGATAGATAGATAGATAGATAGATAGATAGATACGTATGTACATAGGGATGGAGGGAGATAGATAGATAGATAGACAGATAGATAGATAGATAGATACATATGTACATAGGGATGGAGGGAGATAGATAGATAGATAGATAGATAGATAGACAAGAACTTAGATCATAGGTAATGGAGAATGACTATTACTTAGCTCACCTATTTGAAATATATAGTACATGGTACAGAAACCATAGCCAAAGAATCAAAGGAATACTTAAATGTTGGGTCATCTATACTTTAAGTTATATTATGAAGCCACCTTTGCTGGTTTTATTTGGTGCAGGGCTATAGGAGGAGGTGAGGTGAGGAGATTACATGCTTCCCATCCCTACTCAGGAGCCCAGTGCATTCTGGTGTCTATGTTTAATTTCGAAGGATGTTCATTGAAGGGTGGCATTATGTGCAGTAATTACAAGGCCTAATTGTTGCACCGTACTTTACAATGTAAAAGTCATTGTATTGTGGATTGTATGGTTTGCTCTTCACAGTAATAAAATGTGTTCCATTGATAGATGGAAGCGCCTTCTTAACAGATGAGACTCCAAGAAACTAGGTGACTTGTTCAAGAACTCTCTTCGAAGGCTGTCCAGGAAAGATGAGATGGTGTTCTGTGTGGTACACATGTGATACCAAGGAAATTTACCCAACATCCTTCCCTGAAAGTCTTCCAGAAACAAGCTATAGGACCTTTGAAATCAAGTTTTCTGGTAGTCTGACTTAAGTTACAGAAGATAGGAGGCCCCCATGTGAATTCTGCTAGCCCTGTAATTGAGATCCTCTCTTTTCTCTAAATGAACAGGGATGGTAATAATTAAGCTCCAGGATTCTGTACTTCCCTTTCATCCTGGTTTTTCAACCAGACAGGAAGAAATCACCCCATTTGTATGACTGGGCTCTCTTTTCAAGCTAGGCCCTGTCCATTTGAGCATCTACACTTTGTTTTCTGATAAAGAACTATCTTAGGGAAGCCTCATGGATTAGAATCCCCAAATGCAGAGTCAAATCCTTTCAGAGTGGAGTGTTGTAGGTATATAAAACTTTTGGAATAAACAAAGTCACTACTCTTACACATGACAATGAAGTTAAACTAAGTCTCTAGTCAGCAACATCTGCAAGTGTAACTGGGAGTTTGAAGGCAGAGCACTGGCAGAAATATGAACAATCCACTCTATCCCGCCTCCTCCCAGCCTTCCACCTGCAATAGACTGTATTCATATCTCCCAGAGGAAATATGCTATTACTGATAATATGATCACTGAAACACTGGGAGTGGTTAGATTCCAAGCTCTGGCAGTGGGTTAATAAAAGGCCTAATGAAGAACAAAAAATTCTGCCAGTCGTTGTAAAAAAATATTGCCCTTGGGAAATTATAAATCAGGCACCATGGTGTGAATATATATATATATATATATATATATATATATATATTCATCCTGCACTGAGTCTGTGGTAAATTCACCAGTGAGCAGACTGGTGACGAAATGCATATGTCACCACATGCTCTTGAATTCTAGCTCACCTCAGCATGATGCGGTTCAGTGCCCCTAATGTCACGCCACAGCCATACCTGCTCAGCCTTGTCGGATACACTGCTCCATACAACAGAAACAGGATTCCTGGACTGCAAATTAGTGGCAATTCCCATAGCCTCACTTGCTTTTCCCTTTTTATTTTTATCTTGTTTTTATTTGTTTGTTCGTCCAATTCCACAGCATTGATCTCAATAGGCTCTTAAATGCTGCTTGTGGATGGAGACCTGTATTTAGGGTTTTCTTAATATACCTACATTGAGCCTGTCTGCAATGGACCCAGTGGAAATCACTTTTGTAAGCAGCCTCAACAATTCCACCTGATGGATATAGGAAATGTGATGAATGAAACGGGGATAAATCCCTGACACGTCACAGCAGCATCTAATCTCTTAGTGAAACTGTCATTGGTTAGAAAAGAACAGGTCCCCTCCCATCCTAGAAACAGTAACAACTTCACCCTGATCATGGAACCCACCCATGCTCAGTGAGGGGCTGGGGAACATCTGCTTGGCTTTCCCCCTATCCTGACTTGAGTCAAGAACCAGGAGCTTGGTTCCTCACTCCATTACCCTCTAACCATCCCCTCACCCCACCACCTCACCACCACCCCCTCCACCCCACCCTCAAGGAGATCAGGCCATGAGTACCAACTTCTCCTATGTTAGGTTGTACCCACCATCAGCCTATCTGTACCAGAGCCAGAAGCAACTCCAGTATCCCAAAGGAAAAGGGTGATGCCCAGAAGGTATCTATGCCAAAGAGAACGCACCACCATCTGATGAAATCTGATTCCTAACTCACTTTTGCTGAAGCTGCTGGCCTCAGCGTACCCTTCAAAGGAGTAAAAACATAACCTACGTGTTTCAGAACTCGGTTCAGGTTTTGAGGGTTCAAGGCTCAACTGCTTTTCCTGCAGCTACTTCAAGAGAGGGTCCCTTTCCCAGCACCACACAGGAGCCTCAGCACAATTAGATTTCTTAAGGTCTGGAGTCAGGCCAACAAGTCCCACCCCCTACCCCAAATACAAGATTTCATGTTCATTTCAATGTCAAAGTATCGTGTACAAAGCTTGCATCAGAGGACCGTCCTCCTTATCTTTAAGAGAGAAGAAATTTCTGGCAGATGATGCCAAGATGCTAACCCTCCAGTGTTTTGGGGTTTTTTGGGGGGCGGGGTTGATATTGCTGCTTATTTTTGCTTTGGTTTGGGACAGAGTTTCACAGAATAGTCCCAGCTGCCTCAATAAACGCACAGAGACCCTCTGCCTCCCAAGTGCTGGGATTAAAGGTGTGTGTCACCACATTCAGCTTCTCCAAGATTTTGCCCTGTGACCCCTTTCCATGAACACTTGATTATGCTATTATGATTACTGTGTTTGCATGCCATCAGATAGAACTTTGCAATGCCACCCAATGTTGTGTGACTGACATCTGTGGCATAAAGCCCTTGACAGAATCTAACTATTTAGTCATTTTTGTTTATGAGTCAATTTATAATTGTTATCTCATGATAGCAAATGAATAATCCAATCAAATTGAATTATCTAATGTTTTATTGCTCAATAAGTGATTTGTAGCTAGATCTTAATTACATGTAAAAATGAAACTTTATGAAATAGCATGTTGTTCATCTTTAAGAATAAAGGAAAGGAAAGGTAAGCAGACCTCTGTGAGTTCAAGGTCAGCCTGGTCTACACAGTGAGTTCCAGGCCAGCTAAGAATATGTAGACTCTATCTCAAAAAAAAATTAAAATTTAAAAAAATAAATTTTTATAAGGACAAAGAATAAATGAAAGGAGATCTCAACAATGAGACTGTGAACCGTCTTTTAATAATAAAGCTTTGAGATCCCTAGGCTACTGATGAACGACCCTATCTTTAGACCTATACTACTTCCTTAGAGTTATCTTCTTTTGTTTTCTTATGCTTTTCGCTAAATTTGTTTACGTATCTCCACTATGCTGATGGATCTTAAAGAAGAGCTTCAGTTTATATATAAATTAGGAATACTGAGAGATTAGTCTTTACTTGAATTTCGAGTCAAAGAAATGCCCCGCAGAGGCCCTGTGCTGGGTTATAGCTACTGGGGAGAGGGGTGATTGTAACTAAAGGAAATATGTATCTTGGGGCTAGAGACAAGAGTCTGCAGGTACAGCCATGCCCGTCCCCCTTTTCAGAGATCCAGTTCTAGAGAGTCATAGTTCTAGTTTAATAGATGCATCCCTAGATGCTACAAGATAGTGAAGAGAACAGAAAATTGACCTTGTAAATTGGTACCAGGAAGTGGGCAGGCTTGGCAAAACGGTTGCAATGAAGCGGCAGGAACAGAGGGCGTTTCAGAACCTGTGGAAGGTCAAAGGCAGGGAAACTGGAAAATGGCATGCGCACGTGGGTGAGAGGGCAATAGCAGGAAGGGCTACTTCCTCAAGGATGTGTCGGGTGGGAAATGATACAGATACTGTTGTATTATGGTAACAAAGATTTAGAAAAAATAAAGGTTGATGATGCGAGAGCCAGTATAGATGGAGAGATCTGAAAGGAGAGGGGTGTGGTTCGGGGTTCTGCCTTTCCTCTCTGGGTGTTGGGAAACCACCTGCTCCTGGAGATGGTGGAGTCTAGAACAGGTGGGTCTGCAGTAGGGTGAGGAGGGCTTCTCTGAGAATCTTAGTGGTGTGGCTCAGCTGATCTTTAATGAAGCCGTTCTCTGAGACTAATCTTAGCTTTTTTGTATTTCTTTATTTGGTGTAGCTTTTAATGCACATTTACTTGAAGGTGAACCAAGGATTTTACAGTTTGGGGGAAGGGTGTGAGAATATCCAGGGAAGGAAAATGTCATTTTGGCTGAAGGCTAAAGCTATTGAAGTGCCTTGTTTTTATGGAGAAGAATTCAAGGTGCCAGGAGAGATGACTGACTACCTGTGACCACCGGGTTGAGGGCCTGCGGTTACAGGCTCTGAAGCAGGCCCTGAACATGGGGGGAACTAGTTAAAGTCCTGCCTGTCTCATGTTTGGAGATTTCCGGGGTTTGAACAGTCTACTTTGACAGTTCCTCCTGTGGCACAATCCACATGCTACAAAAAGGGACACATTTCTCTTTCCTGTCAATAATAAGAAAGAAGTAGGGGCTGGAGAGATGGCTCGGTGATTAAGAGCATTTCAGACCTAGGTGCAGTTCTCCACACACATCAGGCTGCTCACAACTACCTATAACTCTAGTTTAAGGGAGCCGGGCAATGGTGGCACACGCCTGTATCCCAGCACTCTGGGAGGCAGAGGCAGGAGGATTTCTGAGTTCGAGGCCAGCCTGGTCTACAAAGTGAGTTCCAGGACAGCCAAGGCTATACAGAGAAACCCTGTCTCGAAAAAAGTAAATCTAAAAAAAAAGGAAAGAAAGAAAGAAAGAAAGAAAGAAAGAAAGAAAGAAAGAAAGAAAGAAAGAAAGAAAGAAAGAAAGAAAGAAAGAAAAGAACCTCTAGTTTAAGGGAATCTAATGCCTTCTTCCAGACTCTCTTGAGATCTCTATACCTGTGGTATACATAAATACATATACTCAGGCACAACACACACAAGTTAATGTATATCATCATATAAATATGTTTATGTTTAAAGGAAAGAAGACAGTTATCCTAACAGACAGACTTGAGTCACTAAATGTGACCCTGAAGAAAATGACATTATGACACTCGATGATCAGCTGAAGCAATGAAAGAGAGTTGAAGCAGCAACTGATAGAACTGTTGACCTGTGCTAAGATGCCAAGTGAGCTTATTTTTTTTCCTAACCTGAGGCTCCTTTTCTTGTGCAGATGCGGAAGGAGCAAGGAAAGTCACAGAACTGTTAGCCACATGTAGAGCGGAAGGGAAAAGAACAAAGAACGTGAGCAGGGAGAGCAGAAGAGAGAGGATGGAAGGCAGAAACTGGAACTGGATCCCCACACCTAAGCAGGAGAACAGGGGTCAGGAAGAAGCGAGGCTTGCAGCACACCACTGTGGGCAGTCAGTCATAGACCAACGCCGAGCTGCGAGGGAGACATAAGAAAGCATTTGGATTCTGGAGTGGGTGGAGACGAAAATGTCACTGTGGAGAAAAAGTAAAGCCTGCTGTCAGGCCCAGTTCTTGGAAGATGTCAAGGGCAACGGTGACGGAAAACCTGATGTGACTGGGAGAGCTCTGAGAGCAGTGGTCACGCGGAGAAGCGGGAATGACGCAGGAAAAGAGGAAGGAAGGGAACACTGGTCAGAGAATAGCTCAGCAGAGTGAGGCAATTGCTCCTTCCCTAGCCCTGAAAGCAGAAGGCAGCTGCTTTTCAGAAGCGAGGGCAGCGATTTCAGTCACAGCAGTGAAATGGCATTAACTCAGGGATACTAGACTCTGCGATGTTACCTTCCAAGATGGATGTGGAGAGTCAATGCCCGGGAAAGCGGTGAGCTGAGCTCCATGGTCCTGGATAAAAGCCCAAGCAGAGCCATTGCTAGGGACTGCTTCTTCTCTAAACGTAGCCGAAGTGAGGAGATTTGCTAGGTATCCACAGTATACAAGGGCTGCATCTTCAAACATCCCCTTATCTAAATATCACAAAAACCAGTGAGACAAGTTGCCTCATTGGACCATCTTAAAGAAGAACGTGGGACGTTAAAAAGCTGCAGCAGGGTTAGAGAGACGGCTGAGCAGTCAAGAGCATCCCCTGCTCGCATAAAGGACCAGAGTTCTGCTCTCTGCCCTTACTTTGGGCACAGCACAGCTGCCTATATCTCAGCTCCAGGCCATCAGATCCCTCTGACCTTCACAAGCACTCCTGTGTACACCACCACCCCCCAATCAAGAAATGATGAAAAAAAGCCTTTTAAAAGAAAAGCTACATCATCTGCACCCAAATAAACAGCTAGCTTACTCCCAATTCTACACTACTTAGTATTCAGTCACAGATAAATTCCTGGATGAGCCGGTAGCAATAAGAACCTTTTGTAAATCAAGTGATAGTCATAATTTACCAGAAGAATTCAACATTTCCTGTAGTCCTATCATGAATCCTTCAGCCATTCAAAAATGGATTCTGCAACCACTGGCCTCCTCCCATCCCAAATTTGGCCCATCCCAATTTTCTTGAAGCATGAGTTCTTGTCATGGAAAGATACACTTACACATGACTGTAGGGATTTCAGACCTTAAGTTGCTCCTCTGATTAAACCAAGGTGGAGGCACAGAGATGGACAGTGACAAAAGCAAGCTCTTCCGGGGGACACCGAGGCACTGCCGACTGGAAAACACTGCCACCCCTTCCTCATTAGCATGGGCATATTTCAAATGAGGATATGCTGTAAGGAGAGAACAATACACACGGGTTCGTTAGTCTTGCTCTTTTAAAGATAAATGCTGTACGTGGGATAAATGCTATGAGCAAGAAATTATAAGCAGGTTCCCATATGCTAGATATCTATTTCCATATCTCCTATCATCATGGTTTCTGGGCACTTTGACAGAGGGATGAGGCTAATTCAGGCAATGCATTACACTCAGGGAAGTAGGTGAAAATTCTGTCTCTTTAACTCTTTATCACAAACAGCAAGGATTCATTGCAGAGGAAGGAGACTTGCAGATTTTTCTAGAATAGAAACCAAAGAGAAAGTGGGAAAGTTTCAATATTGTGGTACCAATATAATTAATGCATTATCCTTTGATCAAAGTATACATGAATCTACCCTAAGTAGGTAGCCGTCAATGGCGAAGACATATGCTAATCACCACGGCATTTTATACATAAAACTGCAAAAGCAAGCCAGAAAGAAAAGTGTCCAAATGTGGGAGATATTTTAAATAATTTATGTTGTATATTTCTGTGACTATGATACATTGTTAAAATTATATTTGTCAAAATTATGGAATTATTTGGGGAAATCCTTATGATCTCATAATATTGTATGAACAGCCTGCTAGCTGTTAAAAGGAAAAGCAGAGAAAATTGATTGGATGCTGAAACAGGGAGTCATTTCTTTTATTCATTTAACTTTTATGTATTTGTCAAATCTCTCTTATGGAAAATGTCTTATTTTTAATTTCAAGTGATAATTTCATGATCTGGATTCCTTCAAAACCCAAAATAATCACCCTTTAAAAACTAGTCAGCATAGGTGTGTAATAAATATGTCATCATTGGCTAACCATAAACTATTTTTACTATCTGACATAGTTAACTTCATTTGTCAATTTGATACATCTGGGAAGAAGGAATCTCTATTGAGAAATTCCTTCCATAGAATTGGCCTGTGACATGTCTGTGGGCCATTTTGTTAACTGGCATAGAAAGACCTAGGCCACAATGGGCAGTGCCACTCTTAGGCAGGTGAGCTTGGTGTGTGCAAAAGAATTTAGCTGAGCAAGTCAGGAAACACTCCTCTTGTGTTTTCTACCTTCCATTGCTTCCCTCCTTAGCTCCCTCAGTGATGGACTCTGAACTACTATTCATGTAAACCCTTTCCTCCTCTCAAGATGTTTTTAGTAGTGTTGTATTACAGCAACAGACAGCAAACCAGATCCTAATCTTCCTTACATTAAGATGTATCACTGTGTGGAGAGCTGGGTGAATACTGACAAGCACAGACCAAAGGCAAGATGTAGGACGCATCGGCTGTTTCCAAACACTCCCTTGGGTCTCCCCCAGTAAGTGCCTTCTACGTCCCTGAAACAGAGAGCTGCACACTTCTTTTCTATCATTATAGATTATTAGTATTTCCAGTTCTTGTATTAGCTCTAAGTACAATTGCAGCTTATACTCTTTGGAATCTAGCCCCCTGTGTTCAAAAGGTTTTGAGTTAATCACATGTGCCGTAAGGTGTTCCTTTGTCTATTATTGTGTATCCGTATATGTACACTACATGTCTGCCCCTCCCCATATTTTAGGCATACATTTAAATATTTAAATGTTGATCAGTCCAATTCTTTCTACTTAAGGACATTATGAACAAAGATATTATGTTTAGATCTTCCAGTAGACTTACATTTTCATTTCTCTCGGGGTAAATCCTACCAGAAGAACTTCTGTGTTGTATGATAAGTCTATGTCTAACTTAGGGGGTGGAATAACCTTCTACAAATATTCTCCAATGTTATTTTAATCATAAAACACCCTGCAGAAAATCTTTCAACTTTAGAATGGACAAAAGAGCAAGAATGTAAGACAAACAGTCCATACGTATATTTTTACAGAGAGGAGATCATCAAAATGAAATGTTCTATTGTAGAGACAGTGGTAAGAAATTTAAAAAGTAAGAAACACCTGGGAGAAAATATTTATAACATATACCCACAAGGATGTGAAAAGGGACTTGTATCTGAATATGTAAAGATGTACAACTCATTAAGAATTAAAAAACCCAGTAAAAACCTAGACAAAAGATCTGAACAGATATTTCACCAAAAAACATGAACTGATGTCAAAAAAGCACATGACATCAGTCACCAGAGGGATGAAGATGGGCATCATGAAGCGATGTTGCAATGACACCACACTTCTGCT
Organism: Apodemus sylvaticus; assembly: GCF_947179515.1. Classification (NCBI taxonomy): domain Eukaryota; kingdom Metazoa; phylum Chordata; class Mammalia; order Rodentia; family Muridae; genus Apodemus; species Apodemus sylvaticus. The sequence continues at coordinate 75,247,526 of NC_067480.1, forward strand.
TGAGTGTTTATTGTCACAGAGATGGTAGTGACTGCACAGAGCAGAGTGGGCTCTCAGACACAGTATACTGCTGTACTCATAGATCAGCACCTATTGAGCCATCACCAGAGAAGCTCCCTCCTGCAGCAGACAGGAACAAATACAGAGACCCACAGTCAGACATTATACATGGAGAGAGAGAGAGAGAGAGAGAGAGAGAGAGAGAGACAGAGACAGAGACAGAGACAGAGAAGGGGAGGGGAGAGGGGGAGGAGAGAGGGAAGAGGAGGGAGAGGAAGAGGGGGAGGGGAAGAGGGAGAGGGCGAAGGAGAGGAAGAGGGGAAGAGGGAGAGGGGAAAGTGGAGGAGAGGGGGAGGGGAAGAGGGAGAGGGGAAAGTGGGGGAGAAGGAGGAGGGAAAGGAGGAGAGGAGGAGGGAGAGGGATAGGGGAGGGGGAGGGGGAGGGGAAAGTGGAGGGGGGAGGGGAAGAGGGAGAGGGGAAAGTGGAGGGGGGAGGGGAAGAGGGAGAGAGAGAGAGGGGAAAGGGGAGGGGAGGGGGGAGAAGGAGGGGGAGAGGGGAAAGTAGAGAGGGGAGGGGAAGAGGAAGAGGGAGAGGGGAAAGGGGAGGGGGAGAGGGAGGGGGAGAGGGGAAAGTGGAGAGGGGAGGAGAAGAGGGAGAGGGGAAAGGGGAGGCAGAGGGGGAGAGGGAGAGGGGGAGGGGAAAGTAGAGGGGGGAAGGGAAGAGGGAGAGGGAGAGGGGGAGGGGAAGAGGGAGAGGAAGAGGGGAAAGTGGAGAGGGGAGGGGAAGAGGAAGAGGGAAAAGGGGAGGGGGAGGGGAAGAGGAAGAGGGAGAGGGAAAAGGGGAGGGGGAGGGGGAGAGAGGGAGGGGAAAGTAGAGGAGGGAAGGGAAGAGGGAGAGGGAGGGGGAGGGGAAGAGGGAGAGAGACCTTGGAATACTCAACTCTAAATGTGATGTCTTCATTAAATCCCTCCCCCTCATAGTTCAGAGTACCCAGCAGAAGAGAAATCAAAAAACCAAAAAACAAAACAAAACAACAACAACAAAAAAAATACTTGTAGGAGCCAAAGGGGACAGAGGTCATCAGGAGAACAAGGCCCTGTAATTCAACATAAGCAAAGTTCATATGAACTCATAGACTTAAGCAGCAAACACAGAACCAATACACATCTGTACCACATCCTCAGTATATGCATTATAGTTTTCAGCTAATATTTTTATGGGACTCCTGAGTGTGTGAACAAATGAGTCTCTAATTCTTGTGCCTTCTCTTCAGGCTCTTTTCTTTCTGCTGATTTGCCTTGGCCAACTTCGATGTAATGGTTTTTTGCCGTATCTTAAAATATTTTATTTATCTATATGTCTTGTTATCTGTTATCTCTTAGAAACCTGTTTTTTCAAGTGATAAACAGAAAGGGAGTGGGTTTGGGTGGGAGGAAGAAAGGGAGGGAAACCATGATCATGTCATAGTGTATGAGAAAAGAATCTATGTTTAATAAAAGCAGGGAGGAGCATAGGAAGGAATCATCTCATTCAATGGTTCCTTAGGGAAAAAGAGGAAACTTTTCTATGGTTACATCTTTTAGTGGTGTGTTTTCTATCCCCTCTTCTAACATTATGGAAGTATAATTGACAAAATATACATGTTCAAGGTATTCAACACCATGACTTGATAAACATATGCATTAGAAATGATTATTAAAACATCTATTATTAACCATACATTATTAGCATCTCCTTTCATAATATTCTTTTCTTTTCACATGGCCATTTATTATAATATTCATAATAAAGTTCATGAATATGCAGGGAGAAAAATCTTAGTTTCTGACATCCTCTCGGGCTGTAGGAGATGGCTCAGAGAACATTCGAGCTTTGCTGATCTCACCTCCCGATGAGCCTTGCTCACTCTTTCTGCTCTCGTGACTCCCCAAACCTAAACCAGGTATTTCAGATGTGCCAAAAGGGGGACAATCTGATTCACATTGTTCACACAGCAGAGTATGAACATCACGCAGTGTTTGGATGGTTTGTGGAGAAGCTGTCAAGGAGGGCTGTAATACAGTTTCTTTCTTTCTGAGTACATTTTGCTAGAGCTGCAGCCACACCCAGCATCTCACAGCCTGAAGCAGAATATTCTCATTCTGCAGTATTAGGGATCCCAGGGTTCTCTCAGGGTCTACATTTCCTAGGTTTAAGTGTCACATACTGTTTCTAGTTTTCACATTTGCAGTGGAGGCTTCCCTATGCTGACCAGCACCCCTTTCCAGAGCCAGTATTGATAGGCTCTGCTTCGCTGCTCACAGCTTCTGGGTTTCCTTAAAATGTAGCCATGTAGAGATTGGATCGGCTGGCAGAAGTGTCCATGGTACAGCCTGTACCTTCTTAGAGGCACATATTTAATTAATTAAGAAAAAATAGCATTCCACAGGAAAAATGGGGGAGGAGACTGTTCAAGATCAAACTTCCCGATGAACCCCTTAAGCCATTATGAATGACCCTAAACCACAAACAAGACAAAAGTTCTTGGGAAATTTTGCTCAACTGGCACTCCAATGCATATTAACTACCAAGGAAGACCCTGCCAAAAATATCAACCAGTCATTGTGAAAATGAATGGGGGAAGACAGTGAAGGCACAAGAAGAAAAGTATGTTTTGGTGTCAATCTTCAACTTCTCTACAGTGGTGAGAGCAATGTGCTGATTTTCACGGCCGAGACATGTACAGAGGGAGATGCACACCTGGAGCACATGGAGCAGCAGTCTGGAGCTGCACCTGCAGCTCAGTCAGGTATGGCCATGCCCAGCATGCATACTGATTTGCAGAGCCTCCTAAAGCCAGCAAGAGCCAGTCGGGCAACAGGGCCGATCCAGGTTCCATGCTAGACCTGCTGGCTTGCTCAAAAAACTCAAACTCCTTCTTCTAGTCTACCAAAGAAGACCCTGTGGGCACAGGATATATTTAGACAACAGTATTCTCTTAAAAGAAAATGCCTCATAATTCAACGTCACTATTTGATCTAAAACACCACATATCGAAACAAATTTTGACTGCTGTTTGCAGCTCAGGCTCCTCAGATGACCAGGAAACATACAAACAAGAGTCAAGACCCGGTAGTATCTTTCAGTTTATCAAGGAGCCCAAGAAAAACTGCATTCACCATTTACAACACTTGGGGAGAGGGAGCTGTTGTTGTTTACTGGTTGTTTGGTTGATTAGTTTGTTTATATTGTATTGGCTCCATATTCAATGATAAAAAATAGACTAATTTCTTTAACAAACAGAAAATAAGAACATGAATTATTACATAAAATTAGTTTTAGGATTCTTTAGTCTTCATTTGCAGAAAATCATTTTTCCTTTGGGGGTGGAGAAGAGTTCTTGTAGTTTCTTCCAGAAGATTGTGGCCTACACAGCAATAGGTCTTCATCACTCCCATTTGGTATTAGGAAGAGGCCCCTCCCCCAGTGTGAAACACCATTCTGACACCTGCTTCTGAGATGAGCATCTCATCCAGATCAGGGTGTTGCAAACATCACCACCCTCAACAGGAAAGACTGGTTCCAGTGCATGAAGATGAGCCTTGTCAGCACAACAAAGACATCAAACCTCAGCCCAGAGACGTTTCTAGAGTGATAAGAAAGAAACCCAAGGCACCATACCTACATGAGCAAAAAGTCCTTTCACAAGAGGACATCACAGAGGAACATGGACACTAACCAACCATGCTTATCAATGATGTCACTGGATACACTTAAATTTGTTAAGTCTGTCTCTTCCTTTCTTCCTTCCTTTCTTTCTTTCTTTCTTCCTTGCTTGCTTCATTTTGTGGACTCTAATTTGAAAAGGGATCCAACCAAGCACATAAAGTACAGATTGCTGGGCTAGTGATCTGAGGCATGACATCATCTTAAGATGCCTCACTGTTCTTTCTAGAGAGACTGCTCTGATGGCTAATCTTCATTATCAATTTAATTGGCATATTGGTTACTTTTCTATTGCTGTGATAAAACACCATCACCAGCGCTACTTATATGTAGAAGGGAAAGTTTATATGGCTTATGGTTCCAGAGAGGATAAGATTTCATCATGGCAGAGAGGTGTGGCAGCAGCGATGGTGATCGGAGCAGGAAGCTGAGAGATCATATCTCCATCCACAAGCACAAAGTAGAGCTAGAAATGAGGTGAGGCTATAAACCCCCAAACCTGCCCCGTTCCTTCAGCAAGGCTGAACTTTCTAAATCTCCCCCACACAGCATCAGCATCTGGGGATACATTTTACAAATAGCACCTGAGCCTATAGGGGACATTTCTCATTCAAACCCCCACAACTGAAATCTAGAATAACCATAGACATTCACCTGTATCAAGAACAGGGTTCCCAAAACTATTTAATAGAAGGAAGATCCACCCTGAATATGGGCAGCACTGTCCCAAAGACTGGGGGTCCTGGTCTGAGCAAAACAGAGAAAGCAAGCTGAGCATCTACACCCATCTCTCTCTGCTTCCCGGCGACAGACGTAATGCGGCCAGCTGCCTTGTATTCTGTTGCCGTCGGTTTGCCAGCCCAAAGAACTGTATTCTCAAACTGAGAGCCATAGTAAACTCTTTCCTTAAACTGAGCTGTTCAGGTATTTTGTTATAGCAATGTGAATAGTAATGACCACATTTGCTCTGTTTGATTGATCGGTTGATTGATTGATTGATTGATTGATTTGGTCTAATCAAGCTAAAAGGTAGATTTCTACAACCAGAACCCCAGGGAACTCTCTAGCCAGTCACTCCATGCATCAGTAAATACTTAAGGAGCCCCCCTGCAGCCACCACTCCACTAGGCATGCCAGGAAAGTGAACACAAGGAAAAGTACTGGTCTCTGCTTTCCATAAGCTTACCTAATCAGAACAACAGGGCAGAGAATTAGAAATGCCTTGGCGGGGCACGAAAAAGCTTTAGTGGAAAGGTTAGTGAGCATTCCTTATGCTTTATTTGAGCCAAACGTCATAAAGTTCTGTTTCCCAGGACTCCTAGGAAATATATGGTTCAACCACTGCCTTCAGAGAGCACGAAGTCACAGACATAAAACACAGATGCTGGAGAGGGTGTGGGTGTGTGCAAAGCAGCATGCAATAGTATAATAATGCAAATGACTCTGTATTGAAGTCTTAAGAGGTAGTACCAAAATTTCAAATTTACTTTGAAAGTTCAAAGTCCCAGAGCCAACAACTTTTATCTCAGGGATTTATGTCTTCATGCAAACATTGGATGTGGGGCTTACGGGACTTCATGCAACCCAGAACAGATTCTATGACGTGTCTGTCAACATTGATCATACCCTGAAATGAAAAACTTAAAACAGTCTTCTCTCCCACAGGGCTTCGATCCGTTCGATACACAGAATGCCCCAGTAAAACGTCATAGAAAGCGCAAGAACCAAAGGCCTCTAGCATCTCCGCCACCCCTTACCAGATTTACCTTCTCTTTGAAGTCTTTCTAAGTTTTCTGTTGCTATCTGAACAAGAGAGTGTAAGGCATGAAGCAGAGCACATTACCCATCTGTATAAAAGTCTTACTTTTAAATAGAACTTACATGTGTAATTGAGTGAATACTAAAGTATTAGCCAGCAGGACCTTAAGCCACAGAGTGTGAGTGGCTCTTCCCTTGACCTAGGTTCTTCCTCTGCTCAGTCAGCTAAGCTGTCCTAATTTGATTGTTTCAGAGAACAACATCAGTAGACAGCAGAGATAAAAGTCCAAAGCAGGGAGCAAAGCTGTGGCAAGGTTGTGGACCCTCAGCTGAGCAAGACAAGGCAAAGAGACCTATGAAAAAAATAACTCTTGCATCTATTCAGGCAGAGCATGGGCCACATCAGAATCTCCTCCTCTGGTGTGGCAGAGGGGATAAGAAGCTCTGGTTAAGTAAGAGTAGCCCAGGGATCACAAGAGAATCTCCCTCCAGACCAGAAGTAACTGTGCCTACTGAAGACCTTTCTCTGTGCTGTCTCAAGGGAGCTACCATCTTAAGTCTAAATGAGACGAATGTCACAGCCACCGTGAGCAAAGATCACTAGGGATCAGATGACAAAACTGATGTGTTCAAGTGTGCTTGTGTGAGAAGTGACACCCAAGACCAGATTTCACCCACCCCCACTTCTGCCCAGGCAGAGTCACCCAGAATGCCAGACCTTAACATTAAATAATTTATAAAGGCAGATGGAATATCTGTTAAGCTCTATAAAAAAACTGACACATTTAAGTAATCAAAACCTATTATCTGGCTGAATAATAATGTTCAAGTGACTGTTTTTAATGCAAAAATTTCTCTTTCATATTGATGATCATGAATTTCTATGAGTGATCTCTTTCTAAAGTGAAGCTGATCAAAATTTTACAACTGACAAAGACGATCAGCAGCCAACATGTAACCTTAGACTAATCAAAGCCGAAAGAGCCACACTCCACGGTCTTAAAAACAGACACAGACCTGAAACATTTGCAAGCCAGCAGGCTCTGAAATCATCTTTTCGAAGAGTGTCCTGTAATAGTATCATTTCCCCCCACCCCAGAGTGACAAGTGAGTAGCTTAAAACCAGAGAAAGAAAAATCTCTGAGCTTTTGTGCCGGGAGTAAATTAAAGAGTATTTATAATATCGCTCACTTGGTGTCTCTGAGCACACGACCCAATTACACCACACTATAGTGTGTATCATGCTAAATTTGCTGTGCATTTCTATAGTTCTTGTTTTAAGTCTTCAACAAAATTTGTTTGAGGGAAGAGACTGTCAAGCCTGGTGGCTACCTCCCAGTTCTACCAGGCCTTCCCTCTGGGGCTAACATTCAAGCCATTTCCTGCATCTTTGCACTTTCTTTTCTGCCTTACAACATTTGGTCATCCAGTTATTAGTCTCTGACCACCTGTTATGTGGGAGTATAGCGTTAGGCCCTGGGCAAACTGCTGTCAACAGCAGAGTCACCATCAAGTCTACATTCCAGTATGGAAAAGTCAGGCTAATGGTCATTTTTCTTTTTTTGTTTAAAGAAATAAGTTGCAGGAGAAATGTAGTAATATAACCTCAAAAATAAAAATAACTTCAAAACAAACTAAAAAGAAGAAAGGAAATTAATTAAATAACTTCACATTGTTAATGGGTGCTCAGAAAAAAAAGATACTAAAATATTCTATAGTCAAATAATTAAAAAGGCTGCTTTTACTTAGAGGCATTGGGAAAGGAACATGTTATGATGAGACTGGCAGAGAAGGAATGATTCGGATTTGCCATAATCTAGGAAAGCTAGGGAAAATGAACACAGAGTTTCAGAGACAAGACTGTTCATATTTCATGACAAGGAAATTAGTGACTTAAACTAAGTGACCCAGAGGAAGAGTAGTCCAGGGTCTGGAAAGCGAGGATAGGGCAGTGCTTACTAGATCCTAGCAGTCCTATACACATACCCCAGGTCTTCTCTTCTGAACACTCCTCCTAATCCCTTTCATGTGTTTTTACGGCACTGTGCAGCCCTTAACCATTGGTGTGTGTTCTCCACATTCCAATCCCATCGCATTGTTTTCTAAACTCTTCCCAAGGCACCACCATTTGTCAATAATTTGCTGAAAAGCCCACAGTCCTTGCATAAGGTTGATCATGCATTATTTATGACCCTTGACCACACTGGCAATCACAGAACCACAGAATTGTCAACGCACAGAGTTTTCTATGAAGCACATCTGTAGAAAGCACATGCAGATAAGAAGAGTAGTAGAGTCAACCTTGGGTAAGGAGTCTAGGATCAACATGTAACCACTGTAAACAAAACATGGCAGCTTAGCTAAGGATAAGATCAAAGTTGACAAAACTGATCATGGAAAAGAATGAGGTTTTAAAACTTGTAGCTCTCTCTCTATGGTTTCTGACTCATGGCAGGGTGTATATTGCCAGCTGTCTTACTTCGAATTGCTATATAATAAAACACCAAGACCAAAAGGAAAGGACTTACTTCATCTTACAGCTTAGTCGATCCTCCAAAGAACTCAGGGTAAGAACCTGGAGGCATGTACTCAAGCAGAGGTCATGGAGGGGTGTTGCTTACTGCTTCCTATGGCTTGCTCAGTCAGCTTTCTTATAACACCCAGGACCACCAGGCCAGGGGTGGTAACACCTACAGTGAGCAGGGCCCTCCTACACCAATCACTAATTAAGAAAATATTCCACAGGCTTACATACAGGCCAATCAGGTGAGGCCATTTTCTCAACTGAGAGCTCATCTTTCAAAATAACTCTACAAGTTGGCATAAAACTAGCCAATGCATTGGACTAACTTCTTTAGAGGTCAAAAGTTGCCAGTGGCAGAAAGTACACTCTTCCACAAAGTATCTATCGGGGTAAGGGGCATTTATCTGGTAGTGAAGGAACACTGCTTGTTTTCTTATACACAAAGGATAAGGATGTTTAGTCTACATCAATGTATATTTTTACATTGAAAAGTGTTTTGATGGTGCATAACTTTGTAGGCTTAGATTTTTTCAAGCCTACTTTATTTTTTTATTTAAATTTATTTATTTATTTATTTACACTCCATATTTTATCCCCCCCCCCATCCACTCTCCGACTGTTTCACATTCCATACGTCCTCCCCACAACCCTGTCTCCATGTGGATGTCCTCACACCCAACCCCACCTGACCTCTAAACTCCCTGGGGCCTCTAGTCTCTTGAGGGTTAGGTACATGATCTCTTAATGAACACAGACCCACCATTCCTCTACTGTATGTGTGTTGGGGGCCTCATATCAGCTGGTGTATGCTGCCTGTTTGGTGGTCCAGTGTATGAGAGATCTCAGGTGTCCAGATTAATTGAGACTACTGGCCCTCCTACAGGGTCACCCTTCTCCTCAGCTTTTTTCAGCCTTCTCTAATTCAACAGGGGTCAGGTGCTTCTGTCCATTGGTTGGGTGCAAATATCTGCATCTGACTCTTTCAGCTGCTCATTGAGCATGGTATGTACTCACTAATAAATGGATATTAACCCAAAAAAAAAAGTACAGAATACCCAAGATACAGTCCACAGAACTCAAAAAGGTCAACAAGCTGAAGTGTTCAAGTGAGGATGCCTCCGTCCCACTTGGGAGGGAGAAGAAAACAATCACAAGTGGGGAGGAAGGGAGGGACCTGCAAGGGAAATTGGACAGGGGGTAGTGAGGGAGAAGGGAAACTGATCTGGTATTGAAAAGGACTGAAGCCCTGAGGGCCAACAGAAAGAATTGAAACAGGCAACTTCGGGAGGTAGAAGGTTGGGGAGACCCTCCAGAATGCACCAGAAACCTGGGAGGTGAGAGACTCTCAGGACTCAAAGGGAAGAAATACCTGACAGTAGGGAAAGGGAACTTATACAGCCCACCTCTGACAGGAAGACAGAGAGAGCATCAAATGAGGGAGGGAGTTGCCATCCCACAGTCAAAACTCTGACCCATACTTTTTCCTGTCTGAAATAACTACAGGGATGGAAATGGAGAGGAGCCTGAGGAAAAGAAGGTCCAGCGACAGGCCCAAAGTGGGATCCAGCTCAAGGGGAGGTTCCAAGGCCTGACACTGTTACTGAGGCTATGGAGTGCTCACAAAAAGGCACCTAGCCTACTTTAATAAGGATTTTCACATGTTTTGACCCCCTTCTAGCCCACCATCCAAAGGTAGAGGAGAAAAGATGGTAAATAGAACAAGGGGCTGTGAATCTGTTTAGAAGTAGTTCTTTGAAGTAATTCCAGTCTCTATTTGTTAGGATCCAAGAAGCCCAGTTCAGTAGTTTCAGTATACCAAACATGAATCAGCAGCAATGGCACAATCCAGCAGAAACAGCTAGGCTTCCACCTAATCACCATGAGTCAGCAGGACCAGTCAGGACCAGTCAGGACCAGTCAGGATGCCAGGGGAAGTTCTCTGCCATGCCTCTCTCAACAAAGTGAAGATCAGCAAAGACAAAGATGACAAACCAATGAAGTATTCCAAGGCTAGCTATCAAAGCACACCATCACTGCCCCCTGAGTACTATTTATACTCTCTCCAAACATCACGTGTCTGCCCACAGTCTGGCCTCAGCAAAACACCACATAAGTCTACATCACGTAACATATCAAGAAACGTCCACTTCATAACCCTGTAATCATAAGTAACTTGGAGGGTTAATAGTGGATATTTCAATTAGTTACATGGAGTCGAGGGTATTAATATTTGATCTCTATTAGTCTCAAAATTTGTACTTGAATTTTCAGCTTCCTTCCAGGTGATTCACTTTGATATGACTAACTAATGAAAATTCCATGGGTCCAAATCTGAGCACACCTCTCTGCTCCACAAACCTGACCCTACTCTTCCTCTACAACATGGAAAACCTCTTACGTTATCTGTCGTTTTACCAGAATATAATCGTGGAACAGATCATGTCCTGTCAGTCACCTGTGGTCCTCTGCATTGACACAGTACCTAGTGTATAAGAACTCCTCAGTAAATTCCAGTGGATGAGTGAATCTCTATGCCTATGCACAGCTGCTTTTTCCACCTGATAAAAATCTATATTTTGCCTAATTTTCTTGAATTTTCTCAACATGGATAGCATGCGTATGCCCTCTGTATGTCTAGTTCGTGCTAACTATTCCTCCCTTCTATCATATAATCCTGAAAGCATCACCATCTAGCAATGATCTGTCTATAAAATGATACAATATATATATAGGCCACCACTTGTACTAGATTTCAAACTCTTTATTCAACATGTGTGATGAGCAAGTGTTAAATGTACAGTGCGAAGTGCTGCAAATGCAGTGCTCAGGATGTTGGAGACAAACTATCTTATTCTTGGATAGACTCCCAACACTTAATGTTGCTTGGCACACCATGATTAATGAGGATCTCTATTTGGACTTTATATCTTATACTTTATGTGTAAAAAATAGTCTCTCTTAATATTGTCTGTCTTTCATCATGATAAAGGGTATGAAATTTGGAGAAATTAGCTCAGATTTCCTATGCAGGGCTTGCTATTCTTTCCCCGACCCAAAAGTCAAAGGCATTCAGACATTTTCACCAGGAGATGAGCAAGAGAGCCCAGAGACAATGAAGAAGCAGACTGAACTTCTAGTCTGTTTACTGCAAAAATCATCTTGACTGGGGCTGGGGAGATGGCTCAGTGGTTAAAGCACTGGCATGTGAGTGTAAGGACCAGATTTGAAATTCCTAAAACTCACACAGACATTGTGGTTGGTCTGCAATTCCAGCCTCAAAGGTTAAAGACAAGAGATCTACAGAGCAAGCTGCAAGACTAGCCACAGGTGTGATGTCAGGGCTCTGTTGAGACATCCTGCCTCAATGAATACAGTAGAAGAGCAATCACTGACGATTCCTACCATCAACACTGAACTTCCGTGAGTACACGCACACACACACACACACACACAAACTCACACTTACATATATATGTATACACCCCACAGTATACATGAAAGGGAATATATATTATATATAATAAATTAAATTAAACAAACGACTGGTATACAAGATGGGTTAACATTTTTATTAATTTTTGGATTTTAAAAATTGGTATATGTTTCATATTTTGTTAAGGACTGAATAATATGTCTGTTACTAGATAATAAAATCCAGTGGTATAGACTATAATTTACAGCTTTGACTTAATACAGATCCAACTCCCAAATAGGATTTATTTTATTTTTATGGTCATAGAGTGGCCTCATATATTTCGTTACTAGGCAAAGACCTACTGAAATTTTTTTAATTCTTTGCACATTCATTAGTATATTTGGTATATTCATTATTTTGAGTTTATTTATTTACTTTATATTTGGATCACAATAATCGCAGCTTCCTCTCTCTTCTCCTTTCTCCTTCCAGTCCCTCTGGCTCACTTCCCCTCCCCACATCTCCCTCTCACTTTCTCTTCAGAGAAGGGAAGGCATCCCAGGGATATCAACCTGCCTTGGCATATCAAGTTGCAAGAGGACCATGCAACTACCCTTACAGTGAGGAAATGTAAGCTCTCTCTATCCAAAAAGTTCTTTGACCTCCTTTCCAGCCAGCCCCACCAGGTCTCCAACCCCAGGTTAATCACGTGTCTAAATAAGGAATCTCTCTTCTAGTTTTCATAAATGGAAAGATCTAATACATATGATTTGCATTGTCTGATGTTCTTTAGAGTCATCTACACTGCTGCTCAACTTAGTAATTCGATTTTTATTGCTATGTATACATACATATCATGTGATATTATGTCATATCATTTGGATATAGCACATATTGCTTATCCATTCATCAATCGATGGATATTTAATTTATCTCAGTTTGGGAGGATAAAGAAGGGAGTAGTAAAGTAATGTTCAGTGTGTTAAGTGAGTGTTGTGCAAGCATGAAGAATGGAGTTCAGAGCCCCAGGACTCTCATGAAAGCAGATGTGACGGTGAACATCTGAAATTGTAGCGCATCATGTCAGGATGGAAGACAGAGACAGAGACAGAAGAGTCCCCAGAAGCTTAAAAAGCAGACAGTCTGGGGTGTCTGAAGGTAGTGCATACAAAACACTGCTCCAAACAAGGTGGAAGGTAGGGACTGACAGAGAAACACACACACACACACACACACACACGCACACGCACACGCGCGCGCGCACACACACACACACACACACACACACGCACACACACTATACAAACATACACAGACTTCTAGAAATGAATAAATAAGCCAGGGCTGCAGGGAAGATAGCTCAGTTGGTAAATTTTTTTACTTTTAAGCCAGAGAACCTGAGTTAGATTCCCAAAACTCACAATAAAAAGATACTCACTTACACTGTCAGTGTTGGGGAAGCAAAAATAAGTGGATCCTTGGATTTCTGGTACTTCCTGCCAGGCCAGCCCAATTCACTTGGAAAGCTGCAGGCAAACAAGAAACCTTCTATCAAAGCATAAAGTATATGGAGTGACAGGAATGACACCTAAGGTTGTCCTCTGGCCTTCACATGCACACACAGACATGTACACACACACACACACACACACACACACACACACATGTTGGCAGCCGCCCGTACCGCGCCCAAAGATGGCGCTGGTTTCCTGTGCATGAGTCAGCAGGACACGGCTATTGTCCACCCCGAAGGACACAGTGCGCATGACCCAAGTATGTCACAGCCCACTCTCGGGGCATGCTAATTGGTCATTGAGACCTGCACCAATCAGGTAGCGACACGAGTCTCCAAAGCATATATAAGCTGTGCCTTTTTCTCCCTCTGGGTCCCCTGCTCAAGAAAGCTGTACAATAAAAGAATGTCCGCAGAAGGATCCTGTAGCCGTGCGTTGTTCTTGCTGGCGAGACGATAGGCGTGCGGCACACACACGCACACAGAGACAGAGACAGAGAGACAGAGACAGACAAAGACAGAGGCAGAGAATGCTGTCATAATATGTGTGACTCTTTATTGGATGACTCTTGTTTTTCTAGAATTAATACGTCAAGGTAGGACTGGTAAGACATAGGATAATGTTATGTTTCACTCAAAAAGAAACAGTTTTCCAATGGAAATGAACCATTCTGTGTCTCAGGAAAGTCTGAGAATTCTCATCATGCTCTTGCCAGTAGTAGTAGTACCATACTTTTGATATATTCCTGATAGCATTCATGACACAGTGCTGTTTTGATAACCAAGAGTTTGGGGCACGTGTAATCACCCAGAGAACAGCACAGGCTCATCAACAATGTATTCTCACCTCCATGGAGCTGAATGGTACAGCCTGGGACAAAGGAGTCAAGGCTTTCTGAGACCTGCCCTGACAGGAGCAATGGAGCCCAGTGGATTTTAGGATGTGAGAGGCATGGGGCGCAGAAGAGAGATGCCAGAGACTGGGCCAGAGACAGCTGCAGCACTAGCACAAATGCAGAAAAAGGCAGCAATGGGATTTAAGGCTCAGAGCACACCCCTGAGAAACTTCCACTCCTTAAAACCATGTTCGTCCTCAAAGATCTTAGCCATGATCTTAGAGCAGGGAGGGTTACAGGCATTTTCCTTTCATTTACAGAGCTTAAATCCTTAATCCATAAAGTTATAACAGTGAAGTAACAATCCACTGGGGAATAGCAGATTAATCATTCTGTGAGTAGACACGGGAATCAGGGGCCGGGTGTAGTAGCACACACTGACAAGCCCAGCACTTGGAAGGCTGACAGAAGAAATCCGAGGGCTATGGGCTTGTGTGCAGCATGCCTTCCCTTTCATTTTTCCAGAAAAAGTTAATACTGCACAGGTCAGATTCCCCAAAACCATGAGCTAAAACAAGCATCTCTTTCTCTCTCTCTCTCTCTCTCTCTCTCTCTCTCTCTCTCGTTGTTTCTGCCAAGTATCTTTATCACAGCAAGAAAAAAATAAGTAACTCATCCAGTAAAGGATTTTAATCTAGAGACAAACTTGTACAAATGTATCCATATTTAAGCACAAACACTCTCAGTGAAGTACCATTTATATTATACCACCATCTAAAATCTCCAAACTGTTCATAAATAAAGAGATTATATGAATGTATTATAGTGCACATTTATAATGAGGTTATTAAAAAAGCAGAAGGTTGATTTATATGGGCTGACATGAAAACTCTAAGGTGAACTATTAGAAAATCAAATGGCATCCCCCTCCTCTACCCCCTCCTGTAATTTGATCCTATGTGTGTATATCTTGTAAGGGTATTGAAAAAAAAAATCTGTGAATGAATAAGTTTGCCAGGGCAAAGGACACCAGGAAAGCACACAGGGCTCTAGTGAATATTGATTTTTTTGACACAAATTCTTAATCTTTTTATAAAAACCCTCTTTTTCATTCACATTTCATGCTTTGAAACAGATACAACCAATTCCACTCTAGAGATAGACCGTGAGACTCAGTGATACAGGAAATCTGTGTAGCCATCCCCAGGGCCAAAGTGATGTCAGGGATGTTGAAGTTTGCAAAATGGTCAAGTCAGTGGATGGTCAGCATCCTAGTGCGCCTCTGAAAACTTGGACTTCCCTTCTGGAAGGGTGGCAGGTGAGACAACAGTAGCTCTGAACAGGATGGACAAGTCGAAAAGCAGAGAGGAGGAGGCAGGGATTGCATCCGCAGAGCTGGATTCACGCACACTACAGCCAAACCTAGATGAAGACAGCGTCACATTCTTCAGGCAGCTTTGAATTAAAAGGCTGCTGAGTTGATTCTCACGAATAGCATGTGCTTATGAAATAAAAAGTTCTTTATAAACCATAGGGTTATCTACTTTATAATCACACCTTTATCAAGAGATGCACAATAAGGGTCAAGTTGCATACTCACGCTTGCAACTCCAGACTGTATCAAACAGCTCTGAAGTCTCTCAACAGTTTTAAAATAGAAAAGTTTAGCTTTGTAAGGACACAGATGCAGTGAGAACAGGCAGCAGGGTCCCTCTGCTTGTCCCTGAGGCACCAGGCAGAGGACAAGCAGCTGTGATCACAGCCCAGGAGAAGTGCTGATAAATCCAAGAGGACATCCAAGCCACCATTTGGAGGTGACACACGCCTAATGTTCCATTGCCTCACCAAGAGCCTTGCAGAGGGAGGACAGATAGTATTCACTTCCTTGTAAATCATCCACATATTTTTCCCTCCTTTCCTCCCTCCCTCCCTCTCTTCCTCCCTCCCTCCCTTCCTCCCTCCTTCCCTCCCTCTCTTCCCATTTTTTCATTGTGGAGACTAAAGCCAGATCTTTGCATATATGACAGTGTTCAGCTTGGTTCCAGGGCTGACCAAGCCCCCATCTCATGCCCAACTCCTGACCATCTTTGCCCAGAGCACATTTTTTTTAAACCTATTAATAGTGGGTTAATAATTTTCTCAAAAACAAAAATTGGCTTAACTTTCCAGGTGCCATTTTAGTAGGTATAAAGCCAACTGGCTCATTGCCATGTTCCCCTGGATGACCAAAGGGCTCTGTAAATAGGTGAAGTGGTGAGAAATAGTATAGGCTAATTAAAATGAACAAGTAAAGAAAGGTGATCTTATTGCACAAGCTTTGAGAAATCAGCACTCTACTCTTGGTAACCATTACAGGTGATGAAATATATTTCATTTATTGTGACAAATCTGACCAGAAGACAACAAGGGTGAGTTTAAGGACTGATTGGAATTCTAGCATATCTCAACCCCTGGCTCATTTTGGTATCATTTTCACTAGCATAATTTTTTATTGAATTAAAAATTTTCTTTTTATGGTTATTTATTTATTTATTTATTTATTTATTTATTTATTTATTTTTGTGTGTGCTCAAGTGTAAGAGTCATGGCCTGCTGTGACTGTAAGAGTTGGGTCCCTCCTTCCATCATGTGAGTCCTTAGGCTTGAGTGGGGTTGTCAAATAAAGTAGCAAGGGCTTTTGCCAACTGAGCCATCCTACCGCCCTGCATTCTTTATTCTTTTAAATAATAGTTTGGTTGTTCTGTCTCTAGCAGGTTATTTTTCTATGCTTTTTATTTGAGTGTCACATTATAATGGAGTCATTTAGCACTCCTGACCATTTGCCCAGAGCATATTTTTTAACCTATTAATAATGAGTTAATAATTTTCTCACCAACAAAAATTGGCTTAACGTTTTGGTCAGGAGGGCTAAATGAAGGGATTTAGAATTCCTTCTAAATTCACTCCTTCTTTGGAAATAAATTTGAAATAACTTTGGCAAGTGTCAATGAAAATAAAAACAAACCAACAGAGTATTATAGTGCTCAAGAAAACTTAGCAGTCCTAGTGCAGTCATAAGCAACAGGCTGTATCAACCCCAGTGAAACCAGCAGGTATTCCTTGGGTACACAGTGTTACCGACTGTGAGGAAACCATTTGTCCAACAGCATTGGAATGATTAATTACATTGTGACATTATTAAGAAGCAGGATGTTAGTGTATTTATAAGTAGTTTACATTATAGGAGAAATATTCAGAAAAAATCCTGTTTAGCTGGGGCAACCAACCTTGTATACAGAAGTGAAAATATGGTGGGGCGGTGGTAGCGCACACCTGTAATCCCAGCACTCTGGGAAGCAGAGGCAGGCGGATTTCTGAGTTTGAGGCCAGCCTGGTCTACAGAGTGAGTTCCAGGACAGCCAGGGCTACACAGAGAAACCATGTCTCCAAAAAAAAAAAACAAAAAACAAAAAAAACAAAAAACAAAAACAAAAACAAAAAACAAAAAAAAACAAAAAATAAACAAAAAATAAAAAACAAAAAAAAACAAAAAACAAAAAAACAAAAAAAAATATGAAAATATGTGGTTTGTTATCTTACATGAACAATGAGCCCCAGCATTCCAAGAAGTTATCTATCTTTGGAGTTTGCGGGTAGGTTAGTGACGCTTTTGTTTTATAGATCTCTTTAGCACAATAATTTAAACTTAAAACATCACTTTAGCTTCACAGTATAAAGAGTTGTACACAGAGAGTTTCTGAAGCCCTGCATTAAGGAGTTAGGCTTCCTAAGTCATGGAATGGCAGACATAGCTCTGTACATTTACAAATCATAAAGAATTGTGGTCGCCCTTTGTCTAAGGAGACTGTGTCTCAGAAGCTGGCAAAGCTGAACTACTACTGAGGCCAGGAAAGGGAAGCAGTGGATGGGGCATCCATTGACTGTTGGCACCAGTGCCTAAGGATCACACTGTGGGCTCTTTCTAGAACTCTGGCATGTGTGCTGTCAATTGTCTGAGATGAGGAAATAAGACTGCGAAGCTTCCCACAGCACTTTGCTCAGTACTCACTTGACTGACTTCAGTAAGTCTATTTGCATGACTCAGGGTGGACAAGCTCCGAAGGAGACAGGGAGGAGGCAAATGACAGTAGCCAGTGGAGCTTAGTGTTAACTAAGACCTAGAAACAATGACTCATGACAGAATGACTTAAAAACTATGGCTGAAATCCACATAGGAGTAAGAGCTCTCAGCATGCTCGGCAACCAGCAATAGTTCCCAGCACCCAGCACCCAGCTCCCAGCTCCCAGATCCCAGATCCCAGATCCCAGATCCCAGATCCCAGATCCCAGATCCCAGATCCCAGATCCCAGATCCCAGATCCCAGATCCCAGATCCCAGATCCGGCAGCTCGAAACTGCAACTCCAGAAGATCCTGTTCCTCTTCTGGTCTTCTCAGGCACCCATACACATGTGCACATGTCCTCACACAGAAAAAAAATGTACCTAAACAACTGTAAATATCCATTCCATCATTCCATGCTTACTTCTACTTACTACTTATAAATGACTCCTTTTTTTGTGATTGTGTTCATTCAAAACTATGCTAAGGGACATCTCTTTCAATTTCATACTTTAATAAAAATATGTCTGTGTTAAGTTTGAGAATGGTACTAGATATGTAGCCAGAAAAGAACTCTGTAATACATAGATAAACTGACAATGATTCATATTATTAATTGAATGAAGCATATTTTAGTATTTTTAATGGACATGGCCACGTAAGAATTTTTTTAATAATAGGTCAAAGAGCTAGTCCAATGATGAAGAATATTTACTGCCCTTGTAGAAGACCCAAATTTGATTCCCAGCACCCATGTTGAGTTGCTTATAGCACCATGTAACTTCAGTTCCAGGAGATCTGATGGCCTCCACAACTACCTACATATATTTGGTGCACACTTAGTCATGTAGGTGTGTACATGTGTACATACATACATACACACACACACACACACAAATACACAGACAAAAATAAATAAAATCTTTTCTTTTAATTTTTAAAGAATATTTTATTACAATAAAATCCAGTGGTATCAACAAGATTGAGTTTCGCTTACCCACAGTTAATTCAAAACCGGCTCATGTCTCTCCTGAGGAGATCATCGAACACAGCAGTCTGGGTTGTCAAAGTGGCACCTTTATGACAAGAATTAATGAGAGTTCTCAGGATTGGACAGGTGTCTCATAGGAAGGTTCAAGCTTTATTCTCCTAAGGCCAAGAAAACCCACAAGCTAAAATCCCAGTGATTTTGTCAAGCAAGTCAGAGCACTATCAGGAGGGACAGTTTTTCCTGATTGTCATAGCCAATATTAATCCGAGTGAGAGAAGAGAGACCTGAGGAATCCAGAGAATAAAACTTGCTCCCACAGTTCCCATGAGACTGGAACCATAGAGGAATCCACTCACCACTGGCAAAGTCAGGAGGAAATATGTTCTGTTTTGTTAGTGGTGAGTTTTTGATGTGAGTTTTGTTTCTTTCTTTTTGGGTTTGGGTTTTGTTTTGTTTTGATTTTGCAAAATTTGCAAAAGCAATAACCTTAAATCAGACCTCCTGAGCTACCACAGGCTCTGGGTAATTGCTCCCAGTAGGTCTACCACAGGCTCTGGGTAATTTCTCCCAGTAGGTCCCTTTAGTGAGTCAGTTTATATTTTTTTCTTCAAAAATAGTTTCTTTTGACATTTTTATGCAGTCTTTCTGTTTGCTAAAAATAACAGAAATTGCCTTTTCCAAAACAACGTCAGCACTGTTGGGGCTTCTGATTTTCCAGGACTCAAGACACCACCCTTCTGACGCAGCAGACACATGGTGCGTCAATTCAAAATTTCTTAAATAATGCAGTTCAAATTGATACAAATTTGAAGATTTCATTAATCACCTATATCTCGTGTCTTATTTAGGGTTCCCATTGCTGTGAAGAGACACCAGGACCGAGGCAACTCTTGTAAAAGACAGCATTTAATTGGGGCTGGCTGACAAGTTCAGAGGTTCAGTCCATTATCATCAAGGTTGGAGCATGGCAGCTTCCAGGCAGGCACGGCACAGGTGGGGCTGAGAGTTCTACATCGTTAGTAGTAGTAGTAGTGGTATTTATTTACATCCCAAATACTGTTCCCCCTCCCAGCCCCCCTCAAAGAGTTCCTCCCCATCCCTTCTCCCCTTCTCCTCAGAGAGGCAGCCCCCCAATCCTCCCATCCTGTTATATCAAGTCTCTGTAGGATTAGGCACATCCTCTCTCACTGAGGCCAGATGTGGTAGCCCTCAGCTGTGTATGTGCTAGGGTCTTTGGACCAGCCCTTGTATATTCTTTGGTTAGTGGCTCAGCGTTTGTCTTGGAAGCTCCCAGGGCTTCAGGTTAGTTGACACTGTTGGTCTTCCTGTGGGGTTGCCATCTCTCTGATAGCCTTCAATCCTTACCCTAAAGCTTTCATAGGGTCCAGTGTTTGTAGGTATCTACATCTGTCTAAGTCAGCTGCTGAATAGAGCATCTCAGAGGGCTGCTATGCTAGGCTCCTGTGTACAAGCACATAATAGCCTCACTAATAGTATAAGAAATTGGTGCATGCCTATGGGATGGATCTTAAAATGGACCAGTCACTGGTCTGAGATTCCTTCAGTCTCTGCTCCATCTTTGTCCCTGCATTTCTTTTAGACAGGACCAATTTTGGGTCAAAAGTTTTGTATATGGGTTGGTGTCCCCATCCCTCCACTGGGGGCCCTATCTGGCTACTGGATTCATATAGTTGCAGTTTCTATATCCCCATTGTTGAACATTTCTGCCCATGTCACTTGCATTGATGCCTGGGAGCCTCCCTCATCCCAGGTCTCTGGGACTTCCTGGGGAATAACCCCAAATCCGCACTCCTCCCAATCCCCAAAAAGCAGTTGCATATTTCCATTCATTCTCCTGGTCCTCTGGGACTCACTCCTGTCTCTCTCTCTATGCCTAACCCTGCCCACCTATTCCCCTTGCCTTCCTCTCTCCCACCCAGGTCCCTCCCTCCCTCTGCCTCCCATGACTATTTTGTTCTCCCTTCTAAGTGGGATTCAAACATCCTTACTTAAGTCTTACACATAAATGTAAATCCTATTCCTTGGAGAGTTATTTACACAATTTTCCATCTACCAATATCAAATTATCTTATTCTGGTCTTACTTGATTATAGGCTCCTAGTTTCTAATCTTCAGATAGCAGGATGTATCCTGAAGTTACTTCACAAAGCAGAAAAGCGGCAAGAGGCCACAACTGGAGTCTGGAGTTGAGGAACAAAAGAAAGGATAATAATGGGATACAAATGATCTGATCAAAGAAATAGGAGAAGGGGGCTCTGATGGCTTTTCTCAGATGGCAACTTGACTATATCTGGAAGGAACTACAATCCAGAAATGGAGGGCTCGCCTGTGACCTGGATCTAATGGCAGGAAGGCAATATGCCTTTGATCTGGATCTTGAGGCTGGAAGACACAGCTTTTGATCCAGAGCTCGATGTGGAATGACGTATACTCTTAATCCATATTGACACATACCTTTAACCCAGGTCTCGCTGCAGACCTTCATTATAGGCCATACCTCCTGCTGGGGGCAATGGAAGAAGGAAGAGCTGGTTTGTTCTTCACCTACTTGCAATCACTTTGCCAGCACACCCACTGAAGCTATTTCTTCAGGATTCCAGTTTCTGCAGAAAACCAGTTCAAATAGCCAGCCTCATGGGACTGAACAACTATGAGAATCTTGGACTTTCCATTCACAGCTGGCACAGTTGTACTGCTGCTGCCTACCAGGGCCTATGACTTAAGAAGGTGAACTTTAGACTTCATGGGTTTCGTTGAGTAAAAGAACTCTGATTTGAACCTGACACTGTGGTTTAAGTTGAGTCTCACATTAGTTGTACTGTTTCTCTGCATAGGCTCGTTTACCAATTTGATCTTTTAGCAACTGTGCTGCTTGTCATCTTGATACTAGCATCCCAAGATCATCTATAAGTACACCTTGCTATTCTCCTTTTCCTCGTATTAAAAATTTAAAATTAAATATCCTAATTTTATTTTAGATAAGGGTAGAATGATGAGTTTGTTCAGAAATGTCTACTTGTTAAATTCTTAAAATTGAAGCTCTAAGTTTGGTATGAACTTAGTTCTTAGTTTGGTATGGTAATTTGGTATTTTATTAACAGTTCTATTTGTAAATACTAAACATGCTCTGCCTTATAATAAAAAAAGTTATTCTTAAAAAAAAAGTTCACGGGCTGGAGAGATGGCTCAGCATTTAAGGGCACTGACTGCATTTCCAGAGAGCCTGAGTTCAATTCCCAGCAACCACATGGTGGAGCATAACCATCTGTAATGGGACCCAGTGCCCTCTTCTGGTGTGGATAAAGGCAGCTCAAGTGTACTCATAGACATAAAATAAATAAATAAATCAAAAAAAATGGAAGAAGTTCAAGTTGAAATGAGCTACTGGTTTAATTATCATACATCTATGCAGTAAACATAAAGTCCCTTTGTGATTTCTGAAATACTGTGTTTTTATTCTGATCTTTAAAATTCTAATGTAAGCCAGACATGTTTGTGTACATATCTATAATGCCCGTACTCAGAATCCTCCTGCCAAAAGATCAAGAGATCTTTATCAGAGTTGAAGAAATGGCTCAGCAGGTAAGCACCTAGCATGCAAATCTGCTGACCCAAGTTCAATCCCAGTACCCATGATGGAAGAAAAGAATGGACTCCTGAAGGTGGTCTTTTGACCTCTAAACGCATGCCATGGCACATGCACACTATAATATAATACAATATAGAATATAATAATTAATTATTATTAATTTTTTAAAGAGTTCTAATATCATTTCTTAAAGAGTTCTAGACCATCCTAGTAACATAGTAAAATCACATCCTAAATCAAAAGCAAACACAAATGAAGGTATGGTGGTACCTCCCTATTATCCTAGCTGAAGCAGAAGAATCATGAGTTCCAGGCCACCCTGAACTATAATGTAAAACCCAACCTCAAGAAGAAAAGAAAAAACAAAACAAAACTAACAACCCATCGCCTACCTATACCTCATAAAGAGAAAGTCAATTCAGAGAAACTGGGGCTGCGTCCAGCTTTAAAAAAAAATTTCAGAACTAGTTTATTCTTCCATCTTAACCAACAAGACTCTGGATTCTCAGGTCATGAAGAATGCTGGTCTCTGAGTCAGGAGAAACAGATAAAACAGACCCAGGGCTGCCTTTCTTATGACCCCAGGGGAGTTTCTAGAGCACAGCACAGGAAGAGGAGGAGAGTCTGGAGCACTCTAGCCGAGTTCCAGAGTGAAGGAACCGAGTTGAGTGTGGGAAATCGCAGCGTGGAGATCTCACAGCACTGAGTACTTGAAGGAAAAGCTGCCCAGAGAGAACTCTAGTCCTGTGTGCCAGGCCCCTGGAGGGCTCAGCTGAACACACACCAGCACATCCCCATAAGTCAGATAAAGAACCAACTACCCAGAAGGAGCAATAGCAATGCCCAGCCACCAGTCGGGGCAGAATGCCGGGGGCACAACTTAAACTGTGAAGCCTCACAATACACAGTGTATGGGTAGGATACTCATAAAAGTATCGCTTCTGCTGTGGAATAATTAGCCCGTGACTAACAACACTCCAGTCTGCCTAGCAGTTTTTAAAAGCAAGACCAGAAAGAGCCATGCTGATTCCGAGTAACTTAACTGTGCCCAGAACAAAGCTCAACAATATTTATAGGAACACAAAAAGTCTCAGCAGCCTACAAGGTATAATTTACAATATCTGGCATCCAATCAAAATTTCCCAGACACACAAAGACACAGGAAAATATTATCCATAATGAGAAGATAAATCAATCAATTGGATCTGATTAAGAACTAACCACAGATGTTATAGTTAGCAGAGAAGGATATTAAACTGGTTATTATAACTATATTCCATATGTTCAAAAAAGTTCGGCAAAAACAAGAAAAGTGGAAAACAGAACCAAATAGAACTTGTGGTTTTTAAAACCAAAATTTGTGTGGTGAGAAATGGAGTTTCTGGGATTAGCAGATTAGATATTACAAAAGAAAAGATTAGTGAACTCGAAGGCAAAGCAGCAGAGACAACACAAAATGAAACAGAAGATGGAGCAGCATAATGTGGTCTGGGGGCTGAGAGATGACTCCAAGGGTAAAGTATTTACCATGTAAACATGGGGATCTGAGCGCCATGCCCAGATCTCACATGAAGGAGTAGGGCATGGTAGTGGCTTTTATTTATAGTGCTGCTGCTAGAGGGTAGAGATGGGCAGATCCTGGGGTGCTCACTGACCATCTACTCTAAATAATAATAATAATAAATAATAATAATATAGAAACTATTAAGGAAGACATCTTCCACATGCAACTGTATAGGTAATCACACACCAGACAGAGGTTCACAGAGGTATAGACCACATTCACACACATGCGTACATAAATGCAAAAGAATTGAAACCAAGAAAAGTTATTTTATACATATGAAAATATGTATATGAAAAATGAAAGCTTATATAATGCATTAACTTTATGCATAATTACATACACATAATAAGTTTATATAGTTCATTAATCTGTTAAGAAGGACATTGCACTACAATCCACAGATCCAAAGAGGCTAAGCAACAAGGAAGGTTTTATGGGGGGACACATGGATGTCCCAGGGGAAGGGAAAATAGAATAGGTTTTACAGGTGGACACTTAGGGAGCGTAGGTATGGAAACAGGAGGGATAGGGGTATGGAGGGAGAGAGTACAGGGAGAGACAACTGGAATTGGGGGATATTTGGGGGACAATGTGGAAACGTATTGCGGTAGAATCTTCCGGGAACCTATGTAAGTGACCTTAGCAAGGACTCCTAGTAATGGAGAATACAGACCCTGTACTGTGCATCTTTTTTAAGATGCCATCAGGTAAGGCATCCAGTGGTAGGAATGGAACACCAAATCAGTCACAAAACTTCCAATCCATAACCTATGCTGTCTGCAAGATGGACTAGAGCAACGGTGGCTCAGAACTTGTGCGAGTAGCCAACCAATGACTGGCCTGACTTGAGGCCCAAAGAAAAGGGAGCCCACGCCCAAAATCTACCGAGTGGCCAGGAACTGGAACTAAATGGCCCAGAGACTTAAGATAGAACCAAAGAGAACTGGAAAAGAAATAAAAGGTCAGTGAAATGATTCCTAATGATATTCCGCTATACTGATGTATTCACAGTCCTATTGCCATCAGAGACTTCCCTGGCAGCTGATGGGATCCAATGCAGAGACCCACTGCCAAACATGAGGCAGAGCTCAAGAAACCCCAGGGAAGAGGGGAAGGAAGGTAGGAGCCAAAGGGGTTGGGGACACCAGGAGAACACAGCCCACAGAATCAACTAAGCAGGGCTCATAGGTCTCATAGAGACTGGAGTGGCAATCAAGCAGCCCACAAGGGTCTGCACTAAGTCCTTTACATATATGTTGTGTTTGTTTAACTTGGCGGTTTTGTGGCACCTCTAACAGTGGGAGTGGAGTGTCTCTGACTCTTTTGTCTGTTCTGGAACCCTTTTCCTCCTACTGGGTTGCATCACCCAGCCTTGATATGAAGGTTTGTGCCTGGTCTTAATGCATCTTGTTATGGTAAGTTTGGTTGATATTCCTCGGAGGTCTGCTTTTTTCTGAAAAAAAAAAAAAAAAGAAGGAGGATCAGTGAATCTGGGGAAGAAGAGAAGGGGAGGGGAACTGAGAGGAGTAGAGGGAGTGGAAGCTATGGTGAGAAAAATAAATAAAAAGAAAAAGTATTTTTAAAAGAATAATATGATAGGCTTCTAATGAGACCGATTAGAGAGGAGAAAGATAAAAATAATAATATCAGAGGTAAGAGATATGATGTCAGTATAGCTTTTGCAGTATCAAAAAGGTACATGAGACTATTATATACCAAACTCTTATACCAGCAAACTATAAAATTTGACTATAGTAGAAAAAGTCCTTAAAAGATACCAACTGGCAAAGTCATTCGACTAAAATAGTAGGCAACCTTCTAGCTATAAAAGCAATTAAATTAATGTTTCTAAAACATCCCACAGGTAACTGCTAAAACATAGGCATGGAAACATAATGCCAACTTAATATAAACCCTTCCATACAAATGAAAAGAAAGGAATGTTTTTCGCAACAATGAGACACAATCACCTTGATAGATGCATCTGTCTGTGATGCATAGATGATATGATGAAGATGATGTAATTAGACTTCAGACCAATGCATGTTGTTATGATAGATGACGACAGTCAACCCAACACTGTGTGAAAAGATAACACACTGTGCCTCACTGTACACAGTGTTTCAACAGAAATAAATGCATTGACAAGCTTTAACCTAATGACAAAAGAAAACAGCCAGAGGATGATGAACTATTGGAACAAATACAGGAAAAAGACTGGCAAATTCAACCTGCACCCTGACTTATCCTAAACTCTTAGAAAACTAGGGTAAGAAATAAAAAGGGACTTTCTCAGCTTGATAAATGGCACCCATGAACAAACAGACATTCAGCTAACTTTAAATCCAGCTTGTCACGAAAACAGGAACAAAGCAAGATGTCCTTTACCCCTTCAACATCGATTGGAATTTGCAGTTTGCAATAAAGTAAGAAAACAAATACAGAAGAATTCATTTTGGATGTGGGACGAGGCTCCACAGCAGTACTTTGTATCAATAGAAAACCAGAATTCAAGCATCCAGATTGGAAATACTGAAATAAGATTGCCATTATTCACAAATGACAGAATCAGTCCTGTAGAAAATTCACTACAGTCTGGAAAAAGAAAATTTTCAGATCTCTTCAGTGAATGGGAGAAGACCACCGCCTTTGCTCCTGGTGCCGTAAAGACCAAGATTTTGGCTGCCGGGGCTCAAGCATTCCACACAGGTTAGAAGTTCTATTGGGCCTTGGGGTCTATCTTCCACAGATGTCAATAAACACATAAACATGAGTGTAGCCCCAGATGTCAGGACTATTATGCAACAACATGTTATATTTCTATATATTAGCCAAAAACCATGAGAAATTAAAAATTCAAGAAGAATGTTATTTTTAAAACTAACAAAATAATTAGGAACAGATATGACAAAAGACACAAAAGCTCTGGTCACAGACAACCACCCAATGCTACTGGGAGCATGCAACCGTGGCATGTTCTTTATTCATTGGCAAGAAAACTCAATAATCCTAAGAAAGTCATTCTACACAAACCAGTCCATAAATTTAAAACAATCCCAATTAAAATCTTATGAGTTTTTTTATAGAAATTAACGAACTGATTCTAAAATTGATATAAAATTTTGAAGGACCTAGAATAGCCGAAACAACTTTGAAAAAGGATGAGCGTATTTTGAGAACTGAGGCTTATTATGAAGCTACAATCATCCAGACAGTTTGGTGGTGATGTAGAGACAGGCAGAATACACGAATGGAACAGAAGAGGGTCCATAAATAGACCCGCACACACAGAGACAAATGATTTTGACAAAGATTCAAAGGAAATTCAGTAGAAAAAGATTAGTCTTTTCAACAAATGGTGCTGGAATAATTGGATATATACATATGCAAGAAAAAAATAAACTTTGATCCATATCTCACACCATAAAATTAACTCAGCATGAGTCATTGACCTAAATGTGAAACTTTCAGGAGAAAACTTGTGCAAGTTTGATTAGGTGAAGCTTCCTTAGACGCTATCCAAAATTACAGTCTGTGGTAGGAAACACTGATACATCAGATAGCCCAAAAATGTTTAAACTTCTGCTTTTTTGAACTAGACGGTTGGGGAAAGAAAATAAAAGCTACAGACTGGGAGTAAATATTTTCAAATTGTGTATTTGATTAAGGATTTGTATCCAAACATTTTTTAAATATATAAAACTCAGGAGAGGGAAGAAGGAGTAAAAGACTTGAGCAGACAGACTTCTTATCAGAGAAGCATGGGGCTGACCCAGGCACATGGCGAGACCCACGGTGGCATTTCCTTAAAGTCTCAGTGAGACAACCTCACAGGCCTCCAGGCTGGCCCCTGTAGGCTTGTAGCAAGGACCTAACACAAACAGAATGCCCACTGCTTATAGAAGTAGCAAGTGGTTCAACTGCTTTGCAAAAAGAATTGATACTCTTTTAAAGCATGAAACCTATATTCACGTATAATCCAAGAGATCAACTTCCGGGATCTATCTGTCAACACAAAGACTGATACACAATGGGCTTGGTAAGAAACCCATGTGTAGCATCCCTCATGATAAACACATAAGTAAGCATGATCTACACAGGAACGTGGATAAAAGCACGATCGTTTGCAACATTGTGGATGCTACTTAGCAACATGGAAAGATAAACCATCGATGTAACAGATACTATAGATGAGATCACAATAATTATGACTAGAATCCATTTCATAAGTATCTCAGAAATAAAAATTAACTAGTTATCACTGAAATCAAATCAGCTGCTCACTGTGGTTGGGATGGGGCCCTGAGGACAAGGTAGAGAGTTCAAATGGCAGTTTTTACTATCTCCATGGTGTGAACATTTCATTGGAATAACTTATTAATTCAGGTCGAGGATTTTTCTTGATAGCAGAGCACTTGTTCAGCACACACAAAGTCTGAGGTATTATCCCAATGCCAAAAAAAATAAAATAAAATAAAATAAAAAATAAAAAAAAGGATAGCTGATCAGGCTGTATAATTGTATAATTTACATATGATTTATTTGGGATTGGAAACATGGCTCAGCCATTGCAGCCACTGACTGCTCTTCCATGGGACCAATTTCCAGCCCCCACATGGCAGCTCATGGTGGTTTGTAACTCCAGTTTAAGAGAATCCAGTCCCTTCTTCTGGCCTCCATAGGCAGCAGGGCGCACGTGTGATGCACAGATGCACAGACATACATGCACACAAAACACACATATGCATACAGTAAATGTGTGTGTGTGTGTGTGTGTGTGTGTGTGTGTGTGTGTGTGTGTATTAATGATGCTATATGAAGTATCTCCCAAAAAACTGAAACATAATTTTAAGTATAAAATACATGGGCTTGGTTCTTCCATCCAACATATAAGTTGGTATCCAAGGCACTTCCCCAAAGCTCATCCTGCAACCCTGAGACGTGGTGGTCTCCTCTTCAGACTCATCCTCTTACTCAAACTTGAATAGAATGAAGCCACATCTATGTATTTGGCCCCTGAATTTTCACTTGAGGTTCATCTCTAAAAACTGAAAAATCAGAAACATAATTCCAGATGTGAAAATAATGATTATTTTAGAAAAAAAACACAATAAAATACTTTAAATGTTAAGAAACTAAGGTATAGGCCAGAAAGATGGCTCAGTGATTAGGAGTTACTGCTCTTGCAGAGGACTCCAGTTCCCAGCATGCACTTTGGATGACTCATGAATGCCTGTAACGCAGGCTTCAGGGGATCCTACACCCTGCAGAGGTACTGCACTCACACACACACACACACACACACAACTAAAATAAAAGTAAAATATTTTTTTAAAAAACTAATGTGAAGCACAAAGTAGCGTAAAATTATAAATAAATTAAAATTGCATTCATTAGCCATTTGAAACAGCTCACATTGTTATAGCTTTACTGAAGAATGCCTGGCAACACATATAACTGCATAGAACTGATGCCTGCACTGTTATATGTTAGGAGCTACACATACAACCTTGGCACCATCACTGAAATCAGGTACTGACTACATCCATCCCCTCCAAAGTCAGAGTCTTTGTTTCCTTTTGCTCTCTGTGTTTGCGGGTGAGTGAATGACACTTAGAAGAAGAAGAAGAAGAAGAAGAAGAAGAAGAAGAAGAAGAAGAAGAAGAAGAAGAAGAAGAAGAAGAAGAAGAAGAAGCCAAGAATTCATTTGTTTGTTTTTTATCTATTATTAGTAGTAGTAGTAGTAGTAGTATTTTATTATTGATAGTGCCTGCTTTCTTTCGAAAGATAGAGAGAAAAGAAGAGGATGATTTGGATGGGAGAGGAGATCTGAAGACTCTAGGAGCTGGGGGAGTGAGAACCATAATCAGGATTTATTATATAAAAAAAGAAAGATCTATCTTCATTAAAAGGACAAAGTTATTTAAGAGAAAATATAGAACATTAACATAAAGTGTCCAGTCTTACTGTTGTCTTATCATAGTGCACACTATTGCCTCTGTGTCATAAGGTAGGTCCCCTGTGCAAACTTACTGGTTTGTGTACTGAGACAAAGTCTTGCTATGTAACTCTGGCTAGTCTGGAACTTGGCCTTACCTACAAACATCTGCCTGCATCTGCATCCCAAGTACTCAGATTAAAAGTATGCATCACCAGGCTCAGCCTCCTGACTGCAGAAAGCAGAAAGGACAATAGGGTCATAGGAGGATAGCTTAGGGGGAAATGGAAGTTATGAACAAACTATACAATACAGCCTTGTGTCAATTCATTGATAGTTATAGTATAGCAATTTTATGATACTTTATTATATGAAAAAGGAAAATATTTAATTCTGTTTCCCCTACACACATACATATATCATTCCTAATTATATATGTATAATTATTTAATTTGCTACTGACTGGAGCAAATTTTCGAGCTTACTTTAAATTAATAATAACTGGTCATTTTATTTTTGTCTTCTTTTAGTGTGCATTTGGGGAGGTCAGTACCTGCAGTATGGGTGTGCTGTAAGCATGTGTGTGTTTGTGCATGGGGAAGTCAGAAGTCGATGTCAAAGGATTTCTTTAAGCATTCTGCACCTTTTATTTTAAATCCTAAAATGTTTATTTTAGGATTTTTAAGGACTTTTATTATCTATTGCTTTTTTTAAAAGAATTTTTTGAGCGTGGGGGGGTGGGTAGGGGGGTGGGGGGGGTGGTGTGTATACCTTTAATCTCATCACTCACTGTGCAAAGGCAGGGATCTCTGTGAGTTTAAAGACAACCCAGTCTACATAGTGAATTCCAGCACAGCCAAGGCTACACAGTGAGATCTTGTCTCAAAAAAAAAATCATGCAGTATATTTTGATTATATGCTTTCCCTTCCTATAAATCCTCCCAGATTTTTCTACCTTTCTACCCACCCAACTTTATCATATACTCAAAAGTTTCTCTTTCTCTCAAAACAAACCTTCCAAAGAAGACAAAACAAAAACTCATTTTTTTAATGCCTAAAGCAAACAAAATCCAGACTAGCACACAAAAGTCATGGAGGCCATTTTATGTTGGCCAACCACTTGTGAGCATGGAGCCTGTAGTTGATACTCTATATCCCAGGGTCACTTCACTGCAGAAAGCTGGTTTTCCATCTCTGATTGGAAATAGCTTCTTGCTTAGAGGTGGGACTTTGTGCCCACTTCCCCTTCTCAATGCTGAGACTCTGTCTAGTGTGAACTTGTATAGGTCTTGTGTTTGCTGTCACAGCCTCTGTGAGTTCATATGTGTATCAATCCTGTTGTGTCTTAAAGGTCTTATTTCCTTCGGCTTTAAATCTTTTCACCTCTTCTGCATAGATCCCTGAGTCTGGACAGGATGGGTTTGATAAAGATATCTTTTTCAGAGTTGAGTGCTCCAAAGCCTGTCCCTCACTGTACTTTGCACAGTTGTGGGTCTCTGTGTTTGTTATCAACTATTGTAAGAAGCTCCTCTGAGGCGCTTCTGATCTCCAGTTACAGTAATATGCCATTAGGAGTCATTGTATTGCTATGTTTATTATAAAAGTCCTAAGTCTTCCCCTAGACCCATGGCCCACATCATCTCAGGTTCTTGGACACTTTGGCAGTGTGTGATATGGATTTCACAAAGAGGGCCTTAAATCCCATCAAAAGGTGATTGGTTGTTCCCATCACATTTGTGCCACTATTGCACAAGTACATACTATAGGCTGTCCT
This sequence comes from Apodemus sylvaticus, assembly GCF_947179515.1. Lineage (NCBI taxonomy): Eukaryota > Metazoa > Chordata > Mammalia > Rodentia > Muridae > Apodemus > Apodemus sylvaticus. The sequence continues at coordinate 75,279,257 of NC_067480.1, forward strand.
CTGTTGTAGGTCACAGCTTTTGTAGTTGGGTGGTAGTGATAATTAGCTTTATCCTCCAGTATCATGCACAGAGCCTTCTAGAACCATGAACAATAGTCAGTAGGAGTGCAGCTTCTAGCTGAACACCAGCTCAATTACTCCCTATTTGATGACATGAATAAGTCATGCCTTTATTTTTTTAAGATGTGATCCCTTGCTGAACTTGAAGCACATTAATTTGGATAGACTGGTAAGCCAATGAGCTTCAACCCCATCTCTACTAGAGTGACAGTCATACATCACTGTGTCTAGATTTTACTTGGGCTCTGAGGATACAAACTCAAGCCCTCATGACAAGCAGACACTTTTGCTAACCAAGCCACATCCCCAGTTCCTGCCAACAATTTTTTATTTTGGTAACTTTCGGAAAGTTTCTATAGCTTCTGTGCCTATGTCTCAAAGCAGGATTCTCTTTGGTGTATGCATACTTCTAGTGCCAGACAACTTAGTCTATTCCTGAGACAATTGATAGGGAAGCAGGTTCTTGCTGCAGTGCCAGGTGAGTGGGTACATTTGACAGGATGCACGTGCCCAGAAGGCAAAGCCACACTGGGATGATTAGCAATATCCTATCTAAACATGGAAGTGTCTGTGGTGCAACATAAATGGCTTCTATTCCAATTGCATTCCCCATAGATATTTTCTTTAACCAGACTGCAAAAATGTCTGTGGTCACTATAGTCAGTACAAGTCAACCCTCAGGAACAATTGTAAATATAGGAAAAGAGACTGGTGTATTTTTTAAGTATTTTTATATTAAGCATATGTAAATAATTCAAAAATCCTACTTTTCAAATAAACTCATCTTTTATTGTTCTTGCTGGAATTGAAACTTCAATTAACTAGAATTATCAGAGAAAGGCATTGTTTAATTTTTTTTTTTTGTCTACTTAAAACCATTAACCCAAACCGTCTTTATTTTCACTCTATCTTGTTCAGAACCCTTTAAATCTTAAGCAGGTAACTTGTCTCACTTAGCAAGGAGAAAAACTTGAATGTAATTTGATTAATTAAGGTGGCTAAATTGTTTAGGAATATGACTCTCAAAGTTGATTCTCATGCTGTCAGAGTTTCAGGAGATGGAAGAGTTCCTAGGGAAAGCCCCTATCACCCACAGCACCTTGTGCTGAAAGTGACACAAGACTGAAAACTGCCTAAGTGCTGTTCCTTGTAGTGTGTGGTCTATGTCCACAGCTGGGTCCAGAAGCAGCTCTTACACCATTCAAGTAAGGTTCAGCATAGGCATTCAAAGAGCATCATTATGGATTTAGATTCTTGGGGTTTCTGACCTCTACATGTAAACCAAGGCTCCATAAAGTAGTTGGTCTAGAAGAATTATGCTATTGTCTCTTACTTATAGGGCTTTGGACCAGCTAACTATACTAACACAGGTTTCTTGAATGGAAAATTAAGATATCAATATACCAACCAGCATTCCAGTCTTCATGAAGACAATGTGCAGATGGGGGATGACAGTCAGAGCTCAGTAATGCTACTGCCAGTGACCACCATGGCAAATGGAAGTTGGAGGGCTTCTTCACAAAAAGATAAATCAGCATGCAACCAAGAAGAGAAGCGATTTCAGGATGAACTGCCTTCCACTATCACCTTCAAGAGGTACAGAATATTCTTTTGCATGCTTCTACGGAGAGGGAAGTGTCCAGCCCACTATGATTGTGACAAAATGTCTGAGGAAACCCACTCACAGGAAGAAATGTTTACTGGATCCATGCTGCGATGGTTTGTATATGCTTGGCCAAGGGAGTGACACTATTAGGAGGTGTGGCCTTTTTCGAGTAGGTGTGTCACTGAGGGCATGGGCTTTGAAACCCTCCTCCTAACTGCCTAGAAGTCAGTATTCTGCTAGCAGCCTTCGGATGAAGATGTAGAATTCTCAGCTCCTCCTGTACCATGCCTGACTGGATGCTGCCATGTCCCCACCTTGATGATAATGGACTGAACCTCTGAACCTGTAAGCCAGCCCCAATTAAATGTTGTCCTTATAGGAGTTGCCTTGGTCATGATATCTGCTCACAGCAGTAAAACCCTAACTAAGACGCATGCTATAATAGCTTTCAGCCCATGGGCAGTTGGCTCTGCTGCTTTAAGGCCTTTGGTTTGGCAAAAACTATGTTAAGAGTCGGCAACAGGACAAAACTGCTCAGTTCTCATGGTGGCCAAAGCAAAGAGAAAGGTCCTGGGTAGACCCTTCAAGACTCAGACTTTGAAGACCAGATTTTGGATCTTTAGCCCCCTATATAAAAGCAGACAGGGAAATGCACCTGTAATAAAGTTGAAGACAAAAAATCTCCAGACTAAACTGACTTTGTAAAGAAAAGAATTTGTGAGCTCCAGGGTTCAGCAAGAGCCCTTCCTGCTGAATAAAACGGAGACGATAAAAGGTAATGCCCGAAGCCAACCTCCAGCCCCACACATTTGATTGCGCACCAGCATACAGGGGTGCTCCTACATATACAAAGTAAAAGATACATGTTTGTCTTCCCTCTAAATTTGCATCTCCCTTCTCATAGACTCAAATCCCCATTCCCATCTGGGGAGTGAGTGACAGTTAAATGGCTTCTGGGGAGGGAGACTCAATTTTCTCTAAGAGTGTGGGCCTGGTAGGTTCACCATACTTCAGTGTATGGCCCAACATTCATGAGTTTATGGGCAGTGCAAATTAAAACCACTGGACTCTAAAAGAAAAAAATTATGATATGAAGTTGGGGAAATGCAATTGGGAGGGGTTTGAAGCAGGAGTGGGGTGAGAGTATGATCAAAATCCACTGTACACATGTATAATATTCTTTATAATATTAATCTTTAAAATTTTTTCGTAATTAATGTGCATGTGTTTATCTTCCATAGAAAATCCCCAGGGCTAGAGGCTATCCATGGACAGATGGCACAAAACAGGGCACCATGAGGTATATAGTACGCTGCAGAGATGATCTACAGGCTTGCTGTTCTTGCAAAAGACTGGAGTTCAGTTCTCAGCACCAATACCAGGCAGATCAGATCTGCCTGTAACTTCAGTCTGAGGGAATATGACACTCTCTTCTGACCTCTGCAGGCGCCTGCATTCGTGTTCACATACTGACCACAAACCCACACATTTACATATAAATTAAAAATAAATAACTTAACAAATGCCAGAGTATGTAGTTCTGTGAACAGTGGACAGGGAGCCAGTTCCCTCACTTTGCACACACTCATTGGCACCATGTCACATTGCAGCATCTTATGCATGTATATAATGGCTCTATGTCAGGCTGTAGCATTTTATGTACAGGCATAATGGTGCTTGAGAAGGGACAAAAAATGAACATGAGCCTTCTCAGGAAGAGGCAAACCACCAGACCAGCCTGGACTGGACTAGTGTGTGTCTCTTCTTGGCTACAAACAGATGAATAATCCAATAGTGTCCAGTCCGCCAGCAGCTTCCCAGCAGCCTCCACTCTGATGACATTCGCTGATTTTGTCGGCACCTCCCCTCGACAGGGGCTGCAGGTGTGAAGCAGCTGTGCTCAAGGTAACATCCCATACATTTGCACCATGCAGACCGGGCTGACAGCTTGTCTTCCTTCCATTTCTTTCTTTCTCTTTCCTTTTCTCTTCCTTCTAAATCCAGTTTACAGGATTTCACTCCAGTGTTCCTGCCTTTTTGGCTTGGGGACACTCACTTCAGTCCAGTTTCAACACACCCCCCCATGCTATTACAATAAGGAAGTATCGGTTTTATTCTATTGTGTCACAGAATCATGGGCAGATGGTCAATCTATTCTGTGTTAAATTCTTTCATGAACTTGAAAATGATCCCTAAATCTCCTCTCACTTTTCCTGTCCTCTGTGCCTGATCCTCCCTCATTCTCTGTCACATTTCTTAGTGACAAATGGTTTTATCATAGCTATTACTCCTGTGTAAACATGCAAACGCCACAAACTGTTTTATCATAGGTAATCTTCCAGTATAAACATCCAGTTCCTCCTGTCCCTCTCACTTAATTATTATGCTGAACAGTGAGAAATACAATCAAGACAAAGAGAGATGTATCTGGGGCATGACCTTTGGACAGAACAAAATTTGAATTTTTTCTTGGTAGTGACACTTTTGAACAGTCAGCAATTACTGAATACGTCAGCTTCTTGACATATGAGGAAAATCAAAGAAATATTGTGAATTTACTACAAAGAATTACTGTGTAACCTAACACACACAGACACATACATTCATGCACACAGACACACACATCCATGCACACAGATACATACATCCGCGCACGCGCGCGCGCACGTGCACACACACACAGTTTTTCAGGCACCACAAAGTCTCTTGTGAGTGTTTCTGACAATGTCAGCATAGAGCCCTTCCCAGATCCCTGCTTATCTCTTTATTGTTCCATTCATTCCTATCTTCATCTACAACTTCACTTTCACTGACTTACCCATGTGTCTATTCTTGATGGGATTATTAGAGGATTGTTGAAGCAGAAGTACTTGAAAGTTTACATGGCCTTGGCCAGAAAACACAGATAATGCAAGAATATGAAATCCCAGTTAGCTCCAAGCAGCCTTGTGACAACTCAGCTTACATCTTAAGGTTCTTGTGTAAGGGCTGGGTAAGAGCTGCCCCCTGTGGAACTGGAGAACTCAGCATGAGATCAACTTCTCTTAACTTTGGTCCTTTCAAAGTCTTTATGCCCCCAGATCCTTTGCTGATTTCTTCTGGGAATCCTTGTCTAATCAATCAGGTGTGTACAGATCCTCATTTCAGAATCTGCTTCAGGGTAAATGGTAAAGCAATTACCAATATAACATTCTCACTTCCTGGTAGGGTGGGCTGTTCCAATGCCTCCATTTAAGAGAGATAATAGCGATATTTGCTCAGGTGGACAAATGCTTTGAGAACATTCCCAGTAGGGCAATTTCTATAGTTCATGACATTATAGACAAACTGTAGGGTGTAGTGAATTATTTAGTGAATTACAAGAAGTAAAGGAGGTTTAAGCAGGTGTCATGGGCGTTTATAAGATAATCCACTCACTAGAAAAGGCCTCACTGCTCACATTCATCTTCTGTAGGACGGTGCCTCTAAGAAATCTCTCAACCACTGTTGATTCTGCTCTGCACTGTGAAAATGTGGTTTGGGTATGCTTAATGCCCTCTCCTCCTTTATAGGAGATCTAAGATCAGGGCAAAGGCTTGAGAAACTGAAACAGGCCTTCTGTCTGAGGCACTCTGGAGAAAGAGAGACAAAAAGATCTGGCAGTAAGAGGTAAGTATAGCCATAGAATGAAGTTGGAATGGAAGGAAAAGAGACTTGGGTCTTAGAGAAATAGTAAGGCTGTCAACTGTGAAGAACATCCAAGAGGTCTCAGTGCTAGCTAGCCAGTCCTTTGGATCACTGCATGCAAGGTGTTGGGGAGCAGTTAGGGGTTCACTCCCAGAGATTTGAAAGCTGAAGACCAGCAGGAGGTCACTAGAGAACCTATGATAAATTAATCATGCTTCTCCTAATCTATTTTCATCTTTCTTCTTTCCACATGGCACTCTACCAGTAACCTTGGCAAAGATGTGGAATGACCATGCTGAACGAGTGTGCTCAAGGCTCCTCTCTGCCCTGAGGGGTGGAACCTCCTGTCCTGTATTACCGAGTTCTGAAACAGCCTTCTCTTAAGAGGCTGCAGTTTGGTTGGTTTGGACAGTCAGAAGTGCAATCGCACATACACAAAGCAGTAATGACATTTCTCTTCCTGCATGTGTACCTTTCCTTTTCTCATAAGGGAATGGCCATACTTTTCCCCTTCTGAAATCAACCTTGTCCTCCCTTCCCATTCCTCTCCCACGGTACCAATTCCCAATCTAATAAGATGGAGACTTCCTACCAAGTGCACACACACAGCTGTATCCTCCTCCAGTTTTATATGAGTTTTTAACTTCTGTTTTGTTTTCCAAAAGATGAAGAACCATTTTCTTTTCCTCTTCCTCTTGATTTTTCCAAGGCCACAAATATAATAACATTGACAATCCAAAATGTGTATGTGTGTGTGTGTGTGTGTTAGGTTACACAGTAACACACACACACACACACACACACACACACATTCTGCAAGGCCTCTTTCCTGGTTTTCATGATTTCCATTGAAAGCTGTTATCTAAGGCAATGCTGTTCAGATTCTATCCTGCTTGTTTGTCTGTTTGTCTGCTTGCTGTATCACATCTTCTCCGTGCTTCAGTGAATAGGAGGGTAATGGAAGGGATTTCAGTCTCTTCTTCAGCATCTAGTTCTCTTACGATGGCCCACTTTCAAGCAAATTATTGCTGTCTGAAGCTTATCCCACAGAGCTGGATAAGTTGTGGTCTTGGCAGACTTCAGACAATGAGTTCTCCCAAAAGTCACCGTTGGATTCCATAGTGAAATGCAAAGGCAAGATCACATCTGAAGATTTTTATCTCATTTGACTTTTTGGAGGTGAGTGATATGATTATCAATCTACCCATTGTCTGCAACATTGACTGATTGCTCCTCTGTGAGCGCCAACAGATCTCAGAGCTCTCATCCAGTCTCGTGACTTTATATACCATCCATATGCTGATAATATGCAAATGTATGCCTCCACCACGGCCTCTTTCCTCATCTCTGGACTCAGTCAAATGCATACCTGATAGAGTCACATAGGTATCCTTAACCTGTCTTAACCTGTCCAAAATCATGATCTTTACATGCACTCCCTAGTAGAAAAATACTTGCTGAAGGGTTTGGGGTTTTATTTTGTTGTAACTGTTGTTGTTGTTTTTATCTACTATTAACTCCACATTTTCCAAATTATTGAAATCAGTACTTGTGTGGTATCCATATATCTATTCCTAACTGCTATCAGCAATCCCTCCTCTTCTGTGGCCACACCTGGTAGATCTTGTCTGATCAAGTCCTATTGTTTCTTCCAGAAAAATAAAAGTCTTCAGAACTTCGCTATATCACCCCACAGCATCTCACCTTCCTTTAGTCTTGTGTCGATAATTTAAGTAACTTTCTAGTGGCCCTTCCTCAATCCATCCTACCATCATTTTTAGCCATCTGTGGTGAGAAAAACATTATGTAGAACAATCCTATTAAATCACAGATCTAATTGTTTCAGGTTTCTGAATGAAATTTCCAATGTTTCTCCAAGGGACTGAAAGCAAAGCCCAGCATGCAGCCTGATTTCCAAGGACCTATGTGATCTAACCTTAGATGGCTATCAGTCTTCCCTTTGTGGACTCTACTCAAGCAATTTCAGCGTTGGCTTCTCCCCACAAAAAAAAATGCCAGGAATGTCCCAGTTCTCTCTCTTTTGCTCTTGCTATTGAGCCTTCAACGATTGCTGGTCTAAGAGATTCAGATATTTAAACAAACTCACATTTTCACTGAAGCCATTTTGATTCATTTAAACCTAAAACTTCCTCTCTTCCCTCTTTCCCTTGTTGATACCCATTTCCCTGCCTTTTGTTGTAGGTTCTGTTTCCTGTCCATAATTCTCACTAGGATGGAAGATAACAGATGATATAGTTTTTTTCTATTTTACTCATTACTGAGTCTCTGGTTCCCAGTACCTGATCCAATCAATAAATATTTGTTGAATAAGTAATATGCATTGAATATGGGGATTATATAATGCAACCATCTCATTTACCCAAAACGAGAGAGTGCTGCAATGGAAGAGTAGCTATGAAAACAGACACAAGAGTGACTGCAGCAAGACCACAGTGAATCATTGCTAAGGCAATGTGAGATACTTCACTAGAACCTGTAACTTCCAGATCTTAACATTATCATGGTAAGTACCAGTCTCTGGATACACATGGTTGAGCAGGAAAAAAAAGAACTTTACCAAAATTATTAGGTGTATTGGACAGCTAAGAATTTATTTCAAACTAAAAGACCTGCTGAGGCTTTATCAAGCTTTATCCATTTTGGACACTTAGCAAATGCACTACTGAGTACTGACTACTTTATTAAAGATTAGGTCACCAGTCCCTGTGTTCAGTTTGTATATGTAGGAATTTTCTTACTTTTGAAAACCATATGTTTTGTTTTAAACTTGATGATCTGGTAGGTCCATAGTTTAGAGATTCATAGCTTTCTGCCTGTTCTTCTAGTCCTTTGTTCTCCTTCTCTCTTTGCCAAGTCTATTTTTCCATCTTCTTTTGTTGTTGTTGTTGTTGTTATTGTTATTGCTGATGTTGTTGTTGCTGCTGCTGCTGCTGCTGTTTGTTGCTCTGTAAATTGCAAGTGCATAGCAAGAAAGTGACATAGCTCACCCTGAAGCCACAGAAAACTAGTCAAGGAATGAACAAGTGCCTCCAATGTCATTCTTCATCTGGGACCAATTACACCACTTCAGAACTGCTACAACTCTTCCCATTTTGTTTGTTTATTTGTTTAGATGCTGCTGGTCTGTTTTTCTGCCTCTCTGATTCCATAATACCTAAGACCAAGGGGAAAGCCCCCTTCTCACATCACATCACCGACAGGCACAGAAATATCTACAGGAACTTGCATGTGTGCTCTGCTCATTTTGGGGCTGGGGATATTACAGTTGGGGTGAAGATTTGCTTCATACAGGGAGCTATGGAGCATCTTCGGGGAATCTGAGACCTAGAAAACAGCAGTCCTCTTCAAGGAAGACCATGTTACCAGGGAGCCCAGTTATCAATCAACGTGCCACAAAAATTAAACCGTCTCTTAGAACAGCAGTTGAAGCACTGTGGGCAATGAATTCTTAGGGGGTGGCAAAACACATGAAATCCAGTCGTCACATTTTACAGCGGATCTGCTGCTTGATAAACTACAACTGGAGAGCAGACTGTTAGCAAGAAGGCCATTTCTAAGAAGAAAATGAGTTTGTAAAAGATCCGTTTGAATTATTAACTGCAAAGAAGTGGCTGCAGAAGAAAGCAGTTGCTGGTATCACTGGCTTTTCTCCTCACGTGTATGATTAGAACAAAGGGAGGCACGGGAGAGCAAGGCAAAGACGAAAAAGCAAATTTCCCTCTGACATAAGGAGGCACATTTTCACGCAGTGCCTCATCGATACATGGAGCGGCCACCTACCAGGTACAGAAAAACACAGCGGCCATTGTGAGTGCAAACAGATGCCGAAGCCAGGGAAAACAACACTCATTTTTACCAACTATCATCTCTTTTTCTGCTTGCAAAAGCATTTCTTTAATACCAACTGGACTTATCTAGTCTTCCCTCTGCATCTCGTAGATTTCACTTCCCTACTCCTGGGACACCTCAAACCAAATTCAATTTAAAATGCAAGCCATGCTGTAGGTCACAAGGAAATGACCAAGGTGACAACTGGTGCCTTCTCGCTCTGAAGCTGCAAGCAGAGCTAGAATCGATGCATATGGAAAAACAATGCTTGTGTTTTCCAGTTCAATATTTCTCAGTGCATTAATGATATGATTTGAAATCCTTCAGTTGAAATGAAGCAAGCGTGTAAACATGTTAAGCAGGTCACAGTGGTCAAGTCTCTCCTCCGATGTTACAAGCATGTATTCTCTGTGTTACAAGGAAAGGAACAGATTTTAATCTGATTCCAGAAAAGAAACTGACTGATCGAAGTCAATCCAGTGAAAGCAGTCACGTGCTTGCTGCTACAGAAAGATTCTTGAACACTTTATATCTTCCCTTGCATAGGAAGCAGCTCTGAGGGTGCTTCTTTTCTTCTTCAAACCTTTCTAAAAACTTAGAAGTCTTCTCTAGAGGATATAGGATATAGTTTTTCAGATTATGTGGCTTTCTACAATGCCATAAGCATTGCAGCTAAGTACTGTCAGGGTTTCCTGCCTTCTGCTCTGACAAACACGAATTCTTTTCTTGAATTGAGCAATTGAAATGTAAGATCAGTTGAATTAGAAGAACCTGCATGGACTAAATTACTCTTCTAGTTTAAAAAAGAAAAGAAAAGAAAGATGGGGTAGAAGAAGAGTTCCTACCCCAAGCCATGCAAACCTCATCGGGTACCTTGAAGCAAAAAAATATAGGAGGGAAGAGCTGGGTCTCTAGAAATAGAAGGTGGGAAGTGTTGGGTAAAGTGTCTCCATCAAATTCTGGGATGACAAGGTTTTAGGATTGAGCTTTGAATTACTGCTGTTCATTACCTTTGTTGCTGTTTTTTGTTTGTTAATTACCTTTGATGCTGTGGTTTAAAGGAAATTTTCATATACCAAAGCACACTTAGAAATCATATGTATCCTATGAAATTGTATTTATGACCTTAAGAGAAGAGAGATGTTTTGTGTGTGTTTATTTTCTACATTTTGAGCATTCTTCCAGCTACCTTTTAAAAACTGACTCATTGGTCCCCACAGATCTGGTAAAATAAGTGTTCTTTCTAATCATCCATTTTAGAAGGAAGACTCAGGAATGGCATGTAAGCTCTTCTACACTGCCTCTCATTCAGGTTTCATTACCCAGGTGTCTGCTCCCAGAGCACCTACCAAACAGGAAGCAGGGCAGGCAAAAAATGTCTCCTTCCCTCAAAAAGTCCACAAATTGGCCTGCAGCCTCACGCGTGTGATAAGCTATCTACCGGCATTCTTGGAAGGTATGAAGCAATTCCGCAATCCTTCCTGGTGGACCAGATGGTTAGGAGTGGGAAGAAACAGGAGCAGGAAAACTCCAGCCTTCACAATGAGGATAATTATGAGTAAGTCTTAAGTAATTACCATTTAGGGTCTTGGAAAAGAGAATTCTTTATGAGGTGAGAGTGAACTCTTGCAGAATGCTAGGATTTTGCCAACTACTAGACTCAGGGAGGTCACAAATGTTTGCAGAGAAACCTTAAGGACATTCTTAAAAAGTAGACATATGCCTGCCCTCTGACTCAGCAATTCTAGACTCAGGTATGTTTCTAAGAGCAATGAAAACAGATGTCAAACTCTTGAGATTTAAGACTTTAAGAAAATGGCGCTGGTACTAAAATGTAGAATGATTAGATTAGGCATCATCAACAGGCAGTGGCTGGACAACCTGTTACAAACTGCCTTAAAATAAAACCCAGTGCAGATGATAACAAACATTATGCTTGTGCTGGATGAAAGTGGTCTCCCAACTGATCATACAGTATAGGGTTCCATTAGACAAAGCTCTAGACCAGCAGTTCTCAACCTATGTGTCAAGGGGAGGAGTCAAACAACCCTTTCCCGGGGCCATCTAAGACCATCAGGAAACATAGATATTTATGTTACAATTCATAACAATAGCAAAATTGCTGTTATGAATTAGCCATGAAAATAATGTTACCGTTGGGGGTCACCACAGCATGGGCAAATGTATTAAAGGGTCATAGCATTAGGGAGAGTGAGAAGCATGGATCTAAACAAAATGGTTTCACTGGGGACCAGGACTATTGTCTGAGGGAGAGGCAGAGCAGGATTTACTACAAAGGAGTATGATGGTGTCTCCTGGGACTGGCAATGTTCTATATTTTGTCAAAAGTTTTGATGGCATCAAGATATGTATTTGTCAAAAACCAACTCATGGTAATGAGATATGTATGTTCACTGTTCACAGCTTTTACCCCTAAAGACAGAAGAAAAAGAAAGAAAGAAACAACAGTGAACTCTAGTGAAGGAATGTATGTGCATATATATATAAAAGGCCTGATACACAAGGAAAGGACATTAAAACAAAATAAATAAATAAATAAATAAATCTATCTCATATATTTGTGAATATTTTCTGTGTTGCACTTTTAATTGTTCTATGTGTTAGAAATTTGTCACAATAAAAAACATAAGAATGCTTTAGTAAGCTTATTTTAAAGGAGAATTAAATACTTGAATTATCTATAAACTAAAGGTACAATATAAGCTAGGCCCACATGATCACCTAGCATATATGAGGTACAATCCCAGGAACACAAAAATAAAAAAGTAAATATTTTAAAAATCCTACATGGCCCACAAAGCTTTGTTTGGTATTTTTGAAATCACTTCCCTTATTGAAGCACAGGAGGAAATAAGCAAAGATATACACTACTGAGACACTTTGCCAAAGGGACTTCCGCATTCAGGATTAAATATATATGTTTTATCTGTAGCTTATAAATACTAGAAAATAATGTCAATTGAGTTTTTAATTTTACAAAAAAAAAAAAACTGCAAAAAAAACCAACCTAGAACTTTTGAATATAAGCCTATTTTTGGCAATGTTCAAAAATATACTTTTATTATCATTAATGATGTATATACATGTGTACAGACACTGTGTGACTATCTATGCTGGTGTGCCGGTGTGTCTGTATTGTCCCACTGGAGCTAGTAGCTGTGAGCCACCCACAATGGTTAATGAGAACGGACCTAGGTTGCTCTGCACTGATACACGCTGGGCCATCTCTCAGGGCTGGACACTGGAAAGTTTTTTGACATCTATTACTTGTCATGAAGAAAATTTGGAAATGCCTCTAAGAACACAGAGAAAAAAAGGTGATGGTGTAATCTACCACCAATAGCACACACCACTAACTGATGGAAAAATGTATTCCAATCACTTCTCTTTCCATAATCCTTATAGCACTGAATGCAAAAATATGATAACTAAATACAATATAAATCTGTTCATGTACATATGAGTTTAGGAAAACTAATTCTGGGTGTGACATCATGTTATTTTGTTGCATTTATTGTAAAATTGTGGACATCTGGGTTATTTCGTTTTACTTGTTAGGAAAAATACTGTCGGAGGGCAACATCTCCAGAAGCACATTTCATGTTACTATTATATTACTTTTAGGACATTACTTCTGGTAATGGGGTGGGGTATGGCAGAACACGCCTTTAACAGCATCATCAAGACAAGCAGAGGCAGGCAGATGTCTATGAGTTTGAGGCCAGTCTGGTCTACTTAGGGAGATGCAGGCCAGCCACAGCCACATAGTGAGACTTGGTCTTTGAAAACAAAAATTAAAAAGATTCTGGAACTGTCTTGTATGCCTAACATGAATCTTAGTTGGTATATGGATTATAAGAGTCCCTGTGGAGTCTGACCATATGTCCATATAGTCAAGACCATATGATCCATTGCTACCAATAGATCAGTGATATCAGTTAAGTGTAAGTTGGCTTTTCAGCTTTTCAGAAGTTCTTACCAAGAGCCCTGCTGCTCCTAAGTTTAGGGCAACAGTCTAGTACACTGACGGAGATATAGGAGATGCTGCATATGCTTTGAAAATGTCCCTTTCTTTTGCAGTAAGACAGATATTAAATCTAGTCTTACGTAAGGTGAGAGCCCAACTTGAAAAGACTGGGAAGATGAAAGCAAGAGAGGTGCTTGGCTTTGTGGGGGCTCTGAGGAAAGCCCCGCCCCCTGGCTGACACCTGCTGACTTCAGAGTATCTCCATCAAGGGCAGACCCTGCATGACAGAAAAGAGGACATGAGGAAATAAAGTATTTCCGTGCAACTGTAGAAAAAGGTGCATGCCTGGAGAGCTGCTTGGAAATGGAGATGCATTGCAAAAGAGTTTCTTAAACCCAAAGTCTCCAGCAGACAAATGAACCCTTGCAAAGTGAAGAAAGATCTGTTTCTCTCTCATTCTCTGCCTCAAAGAACATACTGGTCATGTGATGTTCTGGGGCCTGCAAGCACCAGGCAGAAAGAGGTGATGGGTAAGTATTTGGGAATTTTACAAACCAATTTGGTTACTGAGACTAGCCATGGTAAGAATAATGACAGCACCGAAATTGAAACTGATAAGCTCACGGCTTCTGGGGTTGTTTTCACCCCCACCCACTTTCCTAGAGTTCTGGTTTATTAGCTCACCATTCCTCAAATCTCAAAATGCCTCCCGTTTCTCTCCAAATTCATGACCCACCATCACCAATGATCTGTTTATTCTAAAACCACAATGTTCAAAGGAGAGCGCATCCTGTTCTCTCTTGGGTATGATCTTACTCTGTGTTCTGTAGTTTTGTTCATAACATGCAAGCTTTGCAGACACCAGCATTCAAACCTCAGAATCACAGGTAACATGTTACTCGCTAACAAACAAGTAGAAAAGGAATGGTAGAAATTATTCAAGTGGCATTAACTTCTCAACACATTGTGTCAGCCCTTGTCATAAGCCTTCTGCATACATTCCTAGAACATCAACTGATAGAAAATATTGTTTCAGTTCTGGGAAGGGAAACCTTGAGTCCAAGAAGGGTATGGCACTCACCAAATTATCACATCCCCCAGCTATGACTTTAGGATACTTTATACAAACTATACACTTAAACAGTGTAACACTTATCAGTCCTATCCAATGAGTTGCCAAAACCTGCCATCTAAGACTGTATTCGTGGTTTCTATGGAGAGATTACTTATACATAATGCAGTGTATGGATCTTAAATGTACCTTCACTGAGTGTTGAGCAATGGACTCCCTCAGTAACTCACAAACTTGTCAAGGTAAAGAACACTTCCAAGTGCTTATCTAGTCATTGTCCCTCTTGCAGTCAGCATATGGCTGCTGTGACAGAATCCACACTCCTTCCTCACAGTTCTTGAGTCTGAGGGGTCCAAGATCCAGGTGGCAGCAGACACAGTGACTCATATGCTCACCTTCTGATTGTGTCCTCACAGTGGGAAGAGCAAGGCAGATCTCAGAGTCTCCTACTTGAAATAAAGGGTGCTAACATCAAGAAGGAGACCTCAGTCCTCTTCACTGTTCTCCAGAGGCTGGTCTCCGTCAAGTGTTACCTCAGGGAATTTAGATGACAGCATATGAATGGGGGCCACCAGCTGATGTTCAGACCATTGCATATGCCCGCGGTTTGCTTCATTGTGGATAAATTTCTGTCAACTCTAGAAGCTGATATAAAAGAAAGCATGTAGAAGACTCCCTTGTGGAAAGTCTTTTTAACCCTGTACTTTGAGCATAGTTCTATTACATGTGTTTCTCATGATGTGTACAGCTGCAGAGCAGGTTAGATTCCACTATACGGGTAACCTAATGTGTGCCCACTTTCTACTCATGGGCATCCCAGCCCATGACAAGGATACTATCGACATGTACAAGTGGTTTTCCTAATAGATGTTTTCATTCCTTTTGGATAAGATCTAAAGTGTAAGTACCAAAGACATGGGTGAGGCACATGTGTACCAGAATAAATCCATCATGGTTTCTCATTTCACATTTCCATTCACAATATGTTACAAATCTATCATTCCAGCAAGAACATACTAATAACACATGGATTTTAACTTGTATTTTTGATACATGTAAACTTAGACATTGAAGAAAACACAGGTGTATACCTCAGTGGCTTTACAAGACTCAGAAAGCATTAGCTATCAAAAACACAAAAACAAAAAGAAACTAGGTATGGTGGTACACACTTTTAATCTTAGTACTCAGGCATCAGGGGCAGGCAGGTATCTGTGACATTGAAGTCAGCCTGCTCTATCCAGTGAGTGCTACATAGTAAGACCCTATGTCAACAACCAAAAAAAGAAGAAAAAACAAAAAGCAAAGTCTGAGGTGATAACTTAGCAAGTAAAAAAGGAGGCATGCAAGCACAAGGAGCTGAGTTTAGACCTCTAGAGCCCGCATAAGAGGAACACTCATTTGTCTTCATAGTTCATCCATCAGGATACAGGAATCAGAGACTGGAGGAGTTCTAGAAGTTCACAGGCTAGCCAATCAGACAGCAGAGCCAACACTGAGGTTGTCCTCTGATCTCCACATGCACACACAGACACACACGTACATACACACACACACTCATACACATACATACATACAAAGATTACACTTTTTAAAGAAATCAAAAGCAAAAGATAAAATGGACTTCATAGAACATTCATGTTTGAACCAATGAGTGAAAAAAAGCACACACTGACACAAACATGTACACATGTACACACACACACACACACACACAGGCTATATGAAAAAATTCTATAATTAAACAATAAAATCCAATGGGGTAAGCCTGAACCAAATATTTACACAAGTCCTTCACCAGTGGACACAGTGGACACAAAGTACATGATAAATCTGTGACCCTCCCTTCTTCCCCTCTGTAAGAGAAATCATCTTTTATTTTTACTACTTTTTTTTGCAAATATAGTTTCCTACCCAAACTCTACACAACTTGGAAACAGAGAATATATTCAAGGTGTCTTTGTATCCCTACTTGAGACATTCACAAGTATTTTCAAATAGTTGATCCAATGAAATAAAAACATGTGTCTTAAGACCTGAGTAAGGTCGTTAATATTGTAAATAAGTAAAACAGTACCTACAGATGATGGGAAAAAGAAAATATTAAGAAATAAAAGCCTTAAGAGGGAGAAAAAGGAGTCCTCAAGGTTGACTGAAATTACTATCAAGATATGATATAAAATACAAAAGGAAACAGAGTTTATAGAACAAAATAGAGCAAAGATATTGTTAAAGATTGTCCAAAAATAAGACATATGCTCTTTTCATGGGCAACCTATCACTGTGTGGGTAATTCTGAGTCTCTGAAGGCCCAGGAGGAAACTCTCAGACAAAAACAGGAAGCTGTGCATGTGCTATAGAGCGGAAGTCACCACAGCATGATTCTCTGTGCACCCTGATGTGCATCCTTCCTTCCAGAAAGCTCAGATTCCTTGTCAGAAATGACAACCAGACAACGCAGATGTCATCATGCCTGCCTCACCACGTGTTTTGGGTACCCATGACCTCATCTTGGAATTCCCAGCATACCACGATCTGAGCCTCACAAGGCATGTAGCCCCTGGAAAGAAAAGTTGTTCTTTGAGGTCCCTGTGAAACCAGCTCAGGGTTCATGAGCTACAATTCAGTATAACTAAGGAATTTTCTAGAACTAGAAGCTTACTCCAGGCATCCTCACTTGAAAATAGTAATGACTACCTGGTTTTCAGAAGAAGAGATCAACCTGGTGGTGGTGGTGGTGGTGGTGGTGGTGGTGGTGGTGGTGGTACACACCTTTAATCCCAGCACTTGGGAGGCAGAGGCAGATGGATTTCTGAGTTCAAGGCCAGCCTGGTCTACAGAGTGAGTTTCAGGGCATCTTGTTCCTGTCCCAGTCTCCAAACTATTTTGTGAATGCCATTTGATTCTTGGGTCAAAGCAAGGTTCTCTCTCTCTCTCTCTCTCTCTCTCTCTCTCTCTATATATATATATATATATATATATATATATATATATATATATATATAAATATTTTAGAGGGTGAGGACTTTGAGACAGGGTCTCACTATTTATCCCTGACTGTCCTGTCCTGGAATTCACTGTGTAGATCAGACTGGCCTCAAATTCACAGAGCTCCACCTACCTCTGCCTGCTGAGTGCTGGGATTAATAAGGCATAACATCACACCTGGCTAAAAAAAAAAAAAAAATCGAGCAGTGGAACCAAGGCGACACAGGGTCCAGTTAGGCCCTGCGCCCACGACCACTGACCTTCGCTGACCAGCCGGGCGGCAAGCAGCTGCAGTTGTGCGGCGCCTTTCCTGCACGGAAGCCACTTCAGAACTCGGCCTCCCACCAGTCAGGAGAGGTGCATCCATCTTGTTTTCGGACTCCAGGGATCGGACAGACTGAGGTACACAAACATAATCCGAGGCCAACACCGCGATGGTCTGAGTCCGACGGGCGTTGGCCTGCACCCAGGCCCTGGGCTGGTCGGGGGGGCCATCGGGGTGCCAACCCAGCCAGGAGGTTTTTTGCCCAGGCCTGCACGCGCGCCGCCATTTTGCCTGCAGGACAACAGAGAGCTCTGGCGGGCAGACCTGTAACAGGCATAGCCTGAGGCTAACAAAGCGGGGGTCTAGGCCCCAAAAGGCACAGGACTGACGCCAAGAACTGGGCGGCTTCGTGGGCCATCTGTGAGTCAACCCGCCCAGGAGGTTGCTAGCACAGCAGACTCTCCCGGCGCTTTCAGGGAGCGCGGGCGCGCACGCCCACCATCCTAGTCACCTGGCAGACCCAATTAACAGTCATAGCCCTAGGGGAACTTTGCTCGGACCTTGGCCTCCCAGGCTTTTGCCTGGACTCAGGGACTGGGCGGCCAGCCTAACCTTGTGTGCGCCAGCCCGGTTGGCGGATCGGCTGCCCAGCGGAGTGAGCGGAACACAGGGGAGGTCACAGCAACATACACCGTCAGCACTCCCTGGGGGTGCACACGGGATCCAAGTCAGCCTGGGTGGCAGCACCACATCTCCAAGTCCTGCAAGAGGCTAGCTGGGCTTCCGGGCGGCCAGCTGGGAGAAGTCAGTGTGCTCCAGTGAATCCAGCAGGCCCCAGCGGGAGCCTTCCGGTGCCTGCTTTGGGATCTGAACAGCCTGGGCAGCAGCACCCTGTCTACAAGCAGTCCAGGAGGTAAGCTGTGCACCAGAGGCCAACTGGGAAGGGGCAGCTTGCACTGGTGAGTCCAGCACTGACAAGACAAACTAACACCAGTGAGAACTAGATGGCAAAAGGCAAATGCAGGAACGTCACTAACAGAAATCAAGGCAATATGGCAACATCTGAACCCAATTCTCCTCTACCAACATGTCCTGGATACCCCATCACACCAGTAAAACAAGATTTGGATTTAAAATCACTGGTCATGATGCTGGTACAGGAACACATGAAGGACATACTTAAAGAAATTCAGGAGAAAATGGATCAAAAGTTAGAAGCCCTTGCAAGGGAAACACAAAAATCATTGAAAGAAATCCAGGAGAATACAAAAGCCAACAAGGAGGAAATCCAAAAAACACTTAAAGAAATACAGGAGAACTTTGGTCAACAGGCTGAGGTCATGAAAGAGGAAACACAAAAATCGCTTAAAGAAATACAGGAGAACTTTGGTCAACAGGCTGAGGTCATGAAAGAGGAAACACAAAAATCTCTTAAAGAATTACAGGAAAGCACAAACAAGCAAGTGAAGGAGCTAAGCAAAACCATCCAGGATCTAAAATCAGAAGTAGAAACAACTAAGAAAACTCAAAGGGAGACAACTTTGGAGATAGAAAGCCTTGGGAAGAAATCAGGGGACAGAGATGCAAATATCAACAACAGAATACAAGAGATAGAAGAAAGAATCTCAGATGCTGAGGATACCATAGAAACCATGGACTCAACAGTTAAAGAAAATGCAAAAAGCAAAAGAATACACCTTTTTCTCAGCACCTCATGGTACCTTCTCCAAAATCGACCATATAATTGGTCACAAGACAGACCTCAACAAATATAAGAAGATAGAACTAATCCCATGCCTCCTATCTGATCACTATGGAGTAAAAGTGGTCTTCAATAGTAACAGAAACAACAGAAAACCCACATACACGTGGAAACTGAACAATACTCTACTCAAAGATACCTTAGTCAAGGAAGAAATAAAGAAAGAAATTAAAGACTTTTTAGAACACAATGAAAATGAAAACACAACATACCCAAATCTATGGGACACAATGAAAGCAGTGCTAAGAGGAAAACTCATAGCCCTGAGTGCCTCCAAAAAGAAAATGGAGAGAGCATACATTACCAGCTTAATGACACACCTGAAAGCCCTAGAACAAAAAGAAGCTATTTCGCCCAGGAGGAGTAGAAGGCAGGAAATCATCAAACTCAGGGCCGAAATCAATCAAGTAGAAACAAAGAGAACCATACAAAAAATCAACAAAACCAGGAGCTGGTTCTTTGGGAAAATCAACAAGATAGATAAACCCTTAACCAGACTGACCAAAGGGCACAGAGAAAGTATCCAAATTAACAAACTTAGAAATGAAAAGGGAGATATAACAATGGAAACTGAGGAAATCCAAAAAATCATCAGATCCTACTACAAGAGCCTGTACTCAACACAACTGGAGAATCTGGAGGAAATGGACAATTTCCTTGACAGATACCAAATACCAAAATTAAATCAGGACCAACTAGACCATCTAAACAGTCCCATAATACCTAAAGAAATAGAAGGAGTCATAGAAAGTCTTCCAACCAAAAAAAGCACAGGACCAGATGGCTTCAGTGCAGAATTCTACCAGACCTTCAAAGAAGAGTTAACACCAATACTCTTCAAACTATTCCACAAAATAGAAACAGAAGGAACACTATCCAATTCCTTCTACGAAGGCACAATTACGCTGATACCAAAGCCACAAAAAGATCCAACAAAGAAAGAGAACTTCAGACCAATTTCCCTTATGAACATCGATGCAAAAATACTCAATAAAATTCTTGCCAACCGAATCCAAGAACACATCAAAACGATCATCCACCATGATCAAGTAGGCTTTATCCCGGGAATGCAGGGTTGGTTCAATATACGGAAATCCATCAATACAATCCCCTACATAAACAAACTCAAAGAACAAAACCACATGGTCATTTCATTGGATGCTGAAAAAGCATTTGACAAAATTCAGCATCCTTTCATGCTTAAAGTCTTGGAGAGAACAGGAATTCAAGGCCCATACCTAAACATAGTAAAAGCAATATACAGCAAACCGGTAGCCAGCATCAAACTAAATGGAGAGAAACTTGAAGCAATCCCACTGAAATCAGAGACCAGACAAGGCTGCCCCCTTTCTCCTTATCTTTTCAATATTGTACTTGAGGTACTAGCTCGGGCAATTCGACAACATAAGGAGGTCAAAGGATACAAATTGGAAAGGAAGAAGTCAAACTATCATTATTTGCAGATGACATGATTGTCTACCTAAGTGACCCAAAGAACTCCACTAGAGAGCTCCTACAGCTGATAAACAACTTCAGCAAAGTGGCAGGTTATAAAATCAACTCAAGTAAATCAGTGGCCTTCCTATACTCAAAGGATAAGCAGGCTGAGAAAGAAATTAGGGAAATGACACCCTTCACAATAGCCACAAGCAGTATAAAGTATCTTGGGGTGGCTCAAACATGTGAAAGATCTGTATGACAAGAACTTCAAGACTCTGAAGAAGGAAATGGAAGAAGACCTCAAAAAATGGGAAAACCTCCCATGCTCATGGATCGGTAGAATCAATATAGTTAAAATGGCCATTTTGCCTAAAGCACTATACAGATTCAATGCAATACCCATTAAAATCCCAACTCAATTCTTCAAAGAGTTAGAAAGAGCAATTATCAAATTTATCTGGAACAACAAAAAACCCAGGATAGCTAAAACTATTCTCAGCAACAAAAGAAAATCTGGGGGAATCAGAACCCCTGACCTCAAGCAATACTACAGAGCAATAGTGTTAAAAACTGCATGGTATTGGTACAGTGACAGGCAGGAGGATCAATGGAACAGGATTGAAGATCCAGAAATGAACCCACACACCTATGGCCACTTGATCCTCGACAAAGAGGCTGAAAACATCCAATGGATAAAAGATAGCCTTTTCAACAAATGGTGCTGGTTCAACTGGAGGTCAGCATGCAGAAGAATGCGAATTGATCCATCCTTGTCTCCTTGTACTAAGCTCAAATCCAAATGGATCAAGGACCTCCACATAAAGCCAGACACTCTGAAGCTAATAGAAAAGAAACTGGGGAAGACCCTTGAGGACATCGGTACAGGGAGAAAGTTTCTGAACAGAACACCAATAGCGTATGCTCTAAGAGCAAGAATTGACAAATGGGACCTCATAAAATTACAAAGTTTCTGTAAGGCAAAGGACACCATCAAGAGGACAAATCGGCAACCAACAAATTGGGAAAAGATCTTCACCAATCCTACATCAGATAGAGGGCTAATATCCAATATATATAAAGAACTCAAGAAGTTAGACTCCAGAAAACCAAACAACCCTATTAAAAAATGGGGTACGGAGTTAAAGAATTCTCACCTGAAGAACTTCGGATGGCGGAGAAGCATCTTAAAAAATGCTCAACTTCATTAGTCATTAGGGAAATGCAAATCAAAACAACCCTAAGATTTCATCTTACACCAGTTAGAATGGCTAAGATTAAAAATTCAGGAGACAGCAGGTGTTGGAGAGGGTGTGGAGAAAGAGGAACACTCCTCCACTGCTGGTGGGGTTGCAAATTGGTACAACCACTCTGGAAATCAGTCTGGCGGTTCTTCCGAAAACTGGGCACCTCACTTCCAGAAGATCCTGCTATACCCCTCCTGGGCATATACCCAGAAGACTCCCCACCATGTAATAAGGATACATGTTCTACTATGTTCATAGCAGCCCTATTTATAATTGCCAGATGCTGGAAAGAACCCAGGTATCCCTCAACAGAAGAGTGGATGCAAAAAATGTGGTATATCTACACAATGGAGTACTATTCAGCCATTAGAAACAATGAATTCATGAAATTCTTAGGCAAATGGATGGAGCTAGAGAATATCATACTAAGTGAGGTAACCCAGACTCAAAAGGTGAATCATGGTATGCACTCACTAATAAGTGGATATTAACCTAGAAAACTGGAATACCCAAAACATAATCCACACATCAAATGAGGTACAAGAAAAAAGGAGGAGTGGCCCCTGGTTCTGGAAAGACTCAGTGAAACAGTATTCGGCAAAACCAGAACGGGGAAGTGGGAAGGTGTGGGTGGGAGGACAGGGGAAGAGAAGGGGGCTTATGGGACTTTCGGGGAGTGGGAGGGGGGGTTAGAAAAGGGAAATCATTTGAAATGTAAATAAATTATATCGAATAAAAAAAAATCACATATTCCCAGCTGGCCTTGAACTCCTGATCCTACTGCCTCTGCCGTTCAGCCAATCCTACTACCCTACACGATTTTTTCATTAAAGCGTTTTTTCTTATGATATATTTTGATGGTGTTTTCTCCTCCCCCAATTCCTTCCCACCCAACTTTGCATTCTTTCTTTCTCCTTTTAAAACAAGCAAACAAAACTAAAAGAAACTCACACATACCAACTTTGCATTCTTTCTCCTTTTAAAACAAGCAAACAAAACCAAAAGAAACTCACACATACGAAAGAAAACCCCACCAAAACAGAAATTAAAATAAACAAACAAAAGACTGATAAGACAAAAAAAAAAGTCCAAGTAAAGCAAAATAAGACAAAAAGGTTACAAAAATACCCTTGTGTTTGCCTGTGTTGGCTATCTATTGCTGGGCATTCTTTCTTAATAAAAACACACAGAAATCATGGCTTTGAACCATGAAAATTCTGACCAGTAGAAGCAATTTCCCTGACTGTCTTTTTAAGAGCTTCAGGGGAAGAGAACACAATCTTTCTAAATACATCACATGTGGGGACTAAAGAAGTGAGGGGAGTTTTGGTGGCCATTCTCACTGGGGTTCCTGCAGGTCCAGAGAACAAAAGCACAGTCTAGAGACACAACAAAGAGATAAAGGACTTAGAAGAGCCTTAAAACGACAGTTTCATACAGGAAAGCTATATGGTGGAAAGAAAAACTGCTTCCATAAGCTGTCCTCTGACTTCCACAAGTATACATGTACTCTGGTATGTACACAATATATAAATCACTAAGTATGAAAAATGTAATGATATTCTAGAGACTATTCTACACTTATAGGCAAAATGTGTGCATGTGTAAATTTATATGTGAGTGTATGTATGCCAATGTGTGAATAAGTGAGTGTGTGAGTGTATGTGTGTGAATGTATATGTTTGAATGTGTGTGTGTGTGTGTGTGTGTGTAAATTTGTATGTGAGTGTTGTGTGTCAATGTATATATAAGTGAATATGTGGGTGTCTGTGTGTGAATGTGTATGTTTGAGTGTGTGAGTGCAAGACTGTGTGTGTGTGTGTGTGTGTGTTCATGTAGCTATCAATGACTAGTGGTCAGAGAAAAAGACAACCAGAGGCCATAGCTACAGTGCCAAGGAAACCTTGAAGTCTGGTTTGTAGTGAAACCAACCTGTAAATCTTCTATGTAAAGGGATGAAGCCAGTTGGCTTATAAATAGGTATAATTCATACACACACTCGTTAATAATTTAAACCTCAGATAAAGAACATAAGGAGTATTGTAAATTCAATCTTCTCCCCTGCTCTGAGTAAAACTCAAAAGCCAGAGCAGGGATGGAATCCTCTGCTCCTTTCCTTCTGCAGACCCAGCTACATGAATCTAACTCCTGAGAACCGGAAACTGTGATTCGTCCCACTGGACTTCTGTAAGGGTGTGAGACAGAAGAGTTGGCATCGGCCTCAAGAAATGAATGTTCTTAGGAAAGCCAGAAAGGACATTTTACGTTTCAGAGTGAATGGCCAAGTATGTAAATAAACTGAGTGTAACATTAGCATAGAAATATATTAAAGAAGCACAAAACAATAGTGAACTGCACACAATAGTAAACTGCGCAGAACAATAGTGAATTGCACACAACAATAGTGAAATGCTCAAAACAACAGTGAAATGCACACAGCAGTACTGACCTGCACAAACATATTCCTTTCCTAAAACCCCTGGCTCGAGGAGTGCTCACTGTTTTCCTTCTCACATGCGAACCCAGCTGTTTTTATGGCAGGCTTTTCGCAGTTAAAAAGAACTATAAATGTATTTTTCTCTGCTCCAGCAAAATATACAGATTATAAGCAGGAATGCTTTTTTAAAAAATTAACCACACCTGAAACAACACCTCAGAAATATTATTCTGCAAGTAAGGCTAAATCACTATAACAAACAGAAACACATACATATATGTGCATAAATGCTCACACATAGACACACAAAGAGACATATAAATACATTCATCCCAGTTCTCAATCCCAGATTTAAAGCCACATTCAGTGGCATAGTAAAAGATAAAATATAAATAACTATGTAATGGTTATGCCTTTAATCACTCAGGAGACAGAAACAAGTGGATCTCTGAATTCAAAGTCAACCTGGTCTACATACTGGAGCAAAAGAATGATAGAAAGAAGGAAGGGAAGAAAGGAGGGAGAGAGGGAGACTATTGTTTAAAGAATTCCTTTGGTTTATATATGAATATGTGCTCCTTCTTGCATGTGAGAGACTTATCTAAATCACAGTGCATCAAAGGAATATTCCAGTTAGAATCAGTGGGCAGCTCTGCCCCACTAGGTTGTAAGCCTTCAGCCTGCTACTTGTGTATTTTGTTTTACATCTAGGTTCAGATCCACTTTCTACCTATCCATTTCTAATCGGCATTCTGCCGGTAGTTTACCGCATCGAGTCCTTTCCCATCCAGTCTGTAAGATGCTTACTTGAGCATCTTACACATCCCTCGCAGGTTTGTATTTGTGCATAATTCTTTGACACCGCAGGCGGCATGCTCTGAAACAGTTGTTGGGCTTTCTGTGGCCCCCGGAACCACCCTGAGAAGTATGAAGAATACAGGCAACATGGGAGCATCTTGAAGGATGTGGTGCCTGGAGGGGTAACGTGTGCTGCTCATTTAATGAATTAGCACCTTAGAAGAATAGATTGTAGGGAAGGTGTTCCTGGTGGCATGGAACGCAAAAATAGGACGCAGATTCCGTCTGCTTCAGCACTATTTGGCGCAGTCAGCACTCTCTAGTTAGACTCTGGTTTAAAATTGATAACCCAGAAGATGTTTTTGGCCAGTGTTTACAGTATCTAAAGATGCTGTTTAGATGACATGACAACAGAAACCACAGTGCTTCCAGAACTTCCAAGTAGAATGTGATTGGTGTGTTTGGTCTTAGAAAACCAGGATGCCTCTCTGGTTCTCTGGTTCCTCTTGCTAGAATTCCTAGGGATTTCTATTCCAAAATTGAATCTTTTAAAACCTGTGCTTCAGTAATAAATCCATATGTTTAAGAACTAAATATAAAAAAGTAAGTAGACATCACACTTGAGTGACTATGGTTTTAACAATGTACCTATCAGTTAGTTACAATTATAGGATACCCAGGAGTACACATCCACAAAACTAATTTACTCATATTCAAGATAGTTATTATTGCTATCACAATGCTATACCTTAGGCTTGATTGTTTTTATTTTGCAAGTTAAAAAAAAACAAAAATCTATGGGCTGAAAACATGTCACCTCTACTCTCAAATCTATGTTTTGACCCACTACACTCCTGTCTATCTGTCGTGTATTCAAGTATGTTCTGAAAAGATAGGGCAGCCTCTATGCATGTCATGTGGGCTGCCGGAAGAGTCAACTCCTATTCTCTTGCTGCTCCCACCGACAGCAAGCAATGCCTTACTAGGGAATGAATGGTTGAGCCACCTGTGTGAGCCATTTATGCGGGTTTGTGCTGTGGAAACCAGCGGCCATCATACTTCAAAACCAGAGCTTTATCGTTTCAAGAACTCAAGACTCAGGCTATTGTCACAGAGGCTGTTCGTCCTACTTCTGAGCAGAAAAAGGAAGAGCTTTGAAAAGAGAAAAAAAAAAAAGGAAACAGAACAGCTACTTCAAGACTGACCAAGCCTGCTTGACACCCATAGCAGAGACGCTTGCTTCTGGACAGCTCTCTAAAAGAGTCCCTCTATCAGCTGCCGGACACCTCTCTGCATGTTGAGTTCTCTCAATGAAAGGATCTCATTTCTGTGACACAAGTTGAAGTCATCAGTTTCATTGTTTGTGGCCGTCGTCCTAGTGTGAGTTATCCATTGAGAGTCAGGGGTTAAGAACCCTAAAGCAGAAAACCCAAACAGCATGCTCAACTGCTTCAGAAACACCAATCCAGTTTGTGGAAATGACATTATATGGCTTAAGTGCTATTCTTTTCTGATATATTTCCATTAAAATATCATTTGTTAAGTCTTCTCTGAAATAGAAGTAACATATCACCCTTCAGATGAGGGATTACTAACAAGTTTATGATTTGGGCAGCAATTATGGGTTACCAATAATTGCTTTGTTTAAGCAAAGAGATTTTGCAATTTCTCACCAGTTAAAAGTTGCTCTCCTGACATTTACCCTTGAAACTGAAAAAAAAGGAGTTAGTCCATGGTTGGGGCAGCAGGTGTGGTCTCCTCAGAGATCACAATCAGAGTCTTGAATTTTCAAGAATTCCCTTTCTCCTCGGGCCTGAGCTGATGCAATACCTTTCTTCTTAGGAATTCAAATTATGTAGGCCCTCGTCTGTCATTAGCATTCACTGCTGTCAGTTGGGAGGAGATTCGATAAGATACCTGTGATCACATACCTTCAGGAGGGAGCAGATGGTCTGTGTTAGGGCGAGACAGGTAAGGAAGCTGACTTGGTGGCCATCCAAGCCAGCAGCAAACCTAGGCCTGATCGGGAGAGAAGAACCGAGTTACAGAGAACAGCCAGACTGTTGTCACTCTGTTGCTGCTTTTAAAATTGTTTTAGAAACAATGGGAGGCTAGCCTTGGGACTCACTTCACACTTTTATCCTTCTCTGCCCTACGATAATCTAAGTACTGTTGCAGGTAATGTTGACTTGTTTCGAGTTTTGTTTTCACTGATTTATCATATTTAGTTTTTAGTTGACTCTGTTTTGTCCTAGAGGGGAAATTTTAAGGATCTCAGCTTCCTAAGAACAATTTGGAAGGATATCTGCAATAGGTTTTGTAAGTCTGATCAGTCTGTGCATAAAAGCGACAGCTGGAAAAATTGTCAGTTTCGTGTGAATTATTTCCAGTTTAATGGATTCATTGCTATGGACTCGTTAGCCCTTAACACAGGGCAATAAAGTCCTTTAAAGATTTCTGATAAAAAAAAATCTAAAGTATGTAAAAATGTGTGTGTGTGTGTGTGTGTGTGTGTGTGTGTGTGTGTGGTCACATGTACCTTTGAACACATTCACAAGTCAACACATCTCTTAGGTTTGGTGCAGAGGATACAATAAGAGTTGAAAGTTAAAAATAATAGGCAGAGTCTCAGAAGCCTAAATATTGTTTCCATTTGAACACTACAAAAGGGTCTGAGTGGTTCATGTTCTACCTAAAATGATGTGCTCATAAATAATGAATGATAGAAAAGGCAGGTTTTGTACCTAAAGCCCCTTTCCATCCAAAAGAAATTTATGATCCTTTCAAATTTTTCAGTAACTCCAGTGTGTGAAATATTCTTGACCAAAGTCCTCAGGCAAGCAGCTAGAATTACAGTCCATATAAAGCAGGGCTACTTCGCCTTAGCACAGACACACTGCTCCGATTGGAAGAGCTGGCCTATAAAGGGAAGAATAATTAGCCCTGATTGTGTTCTCTGTATAGTAGATGCTAGTAGCCAGTTGTATAATTAAAAATGTCTTGTCATCACCACCAGCACCATTTATGAATCACTGGTATAAGGGGGTGACATAAGAAGGAGTAGGGGAGGGGGAGGGTCTTACTAAAGAAACCTAACTAAAGAATACATTTTAATTAATTTATTTAATGTGTATGTGTGTGTATGTGTATAAGAGATAAATAGGTAGGTAGGTAGATAGATAGATAGATAGATAGATAGATAGATAGATAGATAGATAGATAGATAGATGGCAGATAGAGAAAGAAAAGGGAGTAGGATGCACATATACTAGTGCACTCATATAAAGCTTAGAGGCCAACTCTCTTGAAGTAGATTCTTTCCATCTACCATAGAATCAGGGATCTAATTCAGGTTATCAGAATTATGCCTCAAGTGTCTTTACTAGCTGAGCACACATCAAATCAAATAAGTCTATGAATAAAATTCAAGTACATAAGAACGTGGACAGTCATGTTCCATTGTATACATGTAAGAATTGCTCAAGAGTAAAGAGAGTTTAAGTCAGGTGAGGAGGTGCTTGTCCTGAAGCCCAGCACTCAGGAGGCAGAGACAGGAGGATCCCTGTGAGTTTGAGCAGCCTAATCTACAAAAGGAGTTCCAGGTCAGCTAGGACTGTGTAGAGGGATCCTGTCTTTAAAAAAATCAATATTAAAATTAATTAATTACTAAACGTAAGACAAAAGTAAAGGCTGGCAAAAATAGACTTGCTGGTGAGACAGGAGACTGTTTATAGAGTTAGAAGGGAAATGTTTCTGAGAATTTTCAGGGGTTTCCACACCTATGAAATATACAAAAACACCACATGAAAACTCTATGGGCAAATGTAATCTTGAAAGGTGTAAATCAGAAAAGAATAAAAAATCGTCTTTAAGACAAATTGAAATATGCCAAGAAGAAGCAAATACTACAAGCTCTTTGCTTGGTATAACCTGCTTCAGACTTCAGACAGCCCTAACGTGCAGCTTCTTCCACAGGGACTTAAGGGAATTATAAAATTTTAAAAAGTAACACAGCAGCCAACAGTTCTGAATTTTAGACTTCTTTCCTTAAAACTTATTTTCCTTTATGTTTGCTTCATTGGGGATAATGCGTATGCCATGGCATGGCATACAGACAGGGGTCAGAGGGCAACTTGGGGTTCATTCCTTCCACTGTGTGGGTTCCTGAGATTGAACTTAGGTCATCAGACTGTACAAGTGTCTTTACCCACTGAGCCGTCTGACCCACTGAGCCATCTCATAGGCTCCTTTTGTTTGTCTGGCTGGTTTTGTTTGTTTTTAGTTTTGTGTCTTTGTGTCTCCACTCAAATACATACTTCTGAATCTTGGTTAGTTCTCTAAGTGTTTAACTCTGGAACAAAGCAGATGGAAGGACCTATATTAATAAGTCTGCCATTTTCAAAGCTGCACTGAAGATCTCCATACACGTGTCTACTGTGTATGACTAGACCTGCACACAGGGACCCTGACTTCGTAGATCTTCAACAGAACCAAAATCAGGAAATCAGATCCTTTTCAGACTATTGTAGATGATTCTGAGCTCTTCAGCTTAGGATCATACCGTGGGGGATATTTATCTGTATCCAACAGCATGAGCTCCTTCCTGTTCTCAGTACAAAAGGAAATAATGTAAATGTTGTTTTAACACATTACAATTCCACATACCATAGAAGATAGAAAAATCCAGCCACACCATTTGCTTTTGTTCCTGTGATAAAGCATGTAAGTTTGCTCTGTGTGTGTGCCTGTGTGTGTGTGTGTGTGTGTGTGTGTGTGTGTGTGTGTGCACCAGTGTGAGAACATCCGGTACTGAAGTCCTTGATGTGGTCTTTAGCTTTGTATCAGATGTGAAGACATGAGGGTCTCAGCTTTGCCAGTAGGCCCTAGAAGATGGTCCTAAAGGAGAGTGAACTTTTCTCTCACATTGTATTGTGAATTCAATAGCAATGTTAATATAAGCATAATATCAACCAGGCAGACTTACTGGTGGGAGGAATACCTCTATTTTCTTTATAATACAGTGAATTCAGGAAAGTTAGGCAAAACTATGGTCCATAGAAAGAGATTCTGTTCAGCCAAATAGAGGTCAAATTCACAGCTTTCAGAAGCAGCAGAGGATCTTGTATATAAAAGGTTCTGGATGTGAAGTGGGTTGTCAGTCTTCCAAGTCTGGAACTCAGTTTTTCTTGTTTTCCAAGAGTGAAAAATGGCATCTGGACTGTCACTGCATTTAAAGACAAATATTCCAAATAATCTCTCTGGCATCTTCCCTCTGCAGACTTTCTGCCCTGGTAGCAAATGACTTCCCAATGCTGCCTTCACCCAGCTTAATCCTGATTCCCAGAACACTCTGCTCAGGCTTCACCTCTTCTCAAGGCCTTCCCCTGAAGTCCCCACTGCCCATCGAGCAGACACCCCACCCACATAGTCTACAAGTAGAGCACATCTCGGGTTGTAATCCTGACATCTGTGACCTCTCTCCTTCTGCTGAGGACCTAGTATTTTGAAAGGCCCTGAGCCTCAGCCTACTTGTCTCTATAACTTTCTGGGGCTGAGTAGACAGGGGCTAAAGAACACTTGTGTAATAAGTGGGTTTTAAACAAGCAAACATTAATTATTATATAATAATTCTACCAGGGACTGGCTTTATGCCTTTAATCCAAGCACTTGTGGAGGCAGATAGACCTCTATAAAGTCAAGCCTGGTCTACATAGTGAATTCCAGACTAGCCAGGACTACACGGTGAGAACTTATCTCAAAAAAAAAAATCTAATAAACTATACTATTTATTACAGCCCAAGTGTCAATTGCAGGTATGAAAAACACTACGTTAAGGAGATCAGAGATAGTGTACATTTGTTTCTCAGCCACAGAATCAAATGTGTGAATGTCTACACCCATGCCTAACCAAAAGAACAGAGTGGTTTGCATCTTGTGAATGGTGTAAACTTACAGTATGATGAGTATTCTCTCATATTCTCTTGTATTCTCTCTCTGTCTCTGTGTCTCTGTGTCTGTTCCTATCTCTGTCTGTTTCTGTCTGTGTCTCTGTCTCTCTCTGTCTCTCTCTCTCTGTCTGTCTGTCTGTCTCTCTCTTTCTCTCCCTTTCCCTCTGCACCCCTCTCTCTACAGCACTGAACCCAAAATTTAGCAAACAGTGATCATTCTGTGGTTTTGGTCTCACTAGTGGGCCCACTAGTACTACACCATTCTTTAAGATAAATGTACAAATTCTCCAAATGAAGAATTAAAGGAAGAAATAAGGGTTTAATTTTTTTTGAAAATAAAACATTCCCTTCTGTTGATTAACTTATTTAAAATCCATCCCCATCACTTAATTAACATCATTTATTTTGGTGTAATTTTACACTTGTTGCTTCGTTCAAAACTTTTTTTAAGTTCAGAGTACTGCGTGTTTCGTATTTTCTCCCTCTGCTCATTGAGCTGCATGGTTCCAGGCAAACTGTGATTAAGAAAATGAGTTTTGCTTTTAATCAATTAAATTAAAAAGTTGGCACATTGAAGCTCATAACTCCTTAAAATAATGACTAAATAAAAAGGAGCTAGTTTAATATTTAGCACAGTGAGACAGTCATCAGAAAGTAATAAAACCAGACATATTTAAAGAGATAAAAGTGACAAACCTATATAATACATACAGTTTATCCCAATAACCTCTAAAATTAGCATCTCATCGTACCTTACCTGCAGATCCTTGTGCCTCAAACCAAACCCACCATCATGTTACAAGCCATCCCTCCTGAGGCCCTTATATCCGCAGCAGAGAAACGCGATGAGAAAACCATGAAACTATTTCTGTTTGTTTGTTTTTTTTCTTTTATTGAAAATAGTTTTTTTTCCTCACACAATGTATCGTGATTATGGCTTTCCCTTCCTCTCCTCCTCCCAGTTCCTCATTACTTCCCCTCCCAACTGAATCAACTCCCTTTCTATCTCTCACTAGAAAACAAATAGACTTCTAAGGGGTAGTAGGAAAATATATAATATACTAAATAGCATAATACGATAAAATAAAACTAATATCAGTATTGACAAATAAGCAAATAGAAGGAAAAGAGCTCAAGAAAAAAAGCACAAGAATCGGAGATCCGCCTGTTCACACCCCCTAGGACCCCATGAAACACTAACCCGGAAGCCATGCTACACAAAGGGCCCGGTACAGAGCCGTTGTGACCTTGTGCTTGCTGCCTTAGTCCCTGGGAGTTGGTATGAGTTTTGACCATGTGAA
The DNA here is from genome assembly GCF_947179515.1 of Apodemus sylvaticus. Taxonomy (NCBI): domain Eukaryota; kingdom Metazoa; phylum Chordata; class Mammalia; order Rodentia; family Muridae; genus Apodemus; species Apodemus sylvaticus. The sequence goes on from NC_067480.1 coordinate 75,311,681, forward strand.
TTTACAGGGCTTTGTTTCCTAGGTGTCCTGGATCCCCTCTTGCTCTTACAATCTTTCTGCCTCCTCCTCCACAGGGTTACTGAGTCCTGAGGGGAGGGATTTGATGGAGACATCCCATTTATGGCTGAGTATTCCTAGGTCTCTCTATATGTAATATCTGGCTGGGAGTCTCTGTATGTGTTCCCATCTGTTGCTGGAGGAAGTTTCTCTGAAGATGGCTGAGCAAAGCAGTTGTCTATGAGTATGGCAAAATATCATTAAGAGTCAGTTTTGCTTTATTTTTTGTTTTGTTTTGTTTTGTTTTAGAATAGTAGTATCCGATTTTACCTTAGGTTCATTGGCTATCTAGTCTTGGGTTTTTAATGTCCCAAAAAAGTGTCAGGTATGGGTTCCAACTTGTGGAGTGGGCCTTAAATCACATTCAATATTTATTAGTTACTCCCACAAGCTTTGTGCCACCATTGCCCCAGCATAACTTACAGGCAGGACACATTGAAGATCAAAGGGTTTGACTGGGTTGACGCTTATACCTCTCTCTTGGAAGCACTCAGAGTATCTCCTCCTACAAGAAAATGCTAGAAGGTGAAGGTGAAGGCAGCATGTAGGAAAAAGCTCAGTTTTTGTCATATTCAATGGATGATATAGGTATTACTTTTAATCACTGGGGCCTTGCTGTCAGTAAAGAATAGCCTATAGTCTTGACAGTGGCTTTCGTTGTTTATTTCAAACCTCTGGCCAACAATTCAATTAGATGTAACCTAGTCCTGGTACTGGAAGCTTCTTTTGGTGGCAAGAGATGGACAGTGGGTGCTGTGTCTCCTCACAATTTGGAGATTTCATTTAGATCACCTTCACATATGTACATATTTTAGGAAGCTTCTACTACATTAGGTTTCCATATGACCCAATCCGTTTGGTGTTTTGTGTGCTTCTTGTATCCTTATAGGTATCTCCTTTTTTAAGTTAGAAAATTTTTCTTCTATGATTTTGTTGAAAATATTTTCTGGGTCTTTGAGCTGAAATTCTTCTCTTTCCTCTCTATTCCTATAAGTCATAGGTTTGGTCTTTTCATAGTATCTCAAATTTTCTGGATGTTTGGTGCGCAAAGATTTTTTAGATTCCACATTTTCTTTGACTGATGTATCAATTTCTTCTATCATATCTTCAGTCTGTCTTTTGTCCTCTTGTATTATGTTGATGACGCTTACCTCTATAGTTCCTGTTCAAATTCCTAAATTTTCTATATCCAGAATTCCCTTAGTTTGGGTTTTCTTTATTGCTTCTATTTTCATTTTCAGGTTTTGAACATTTTTCATTCATTCTCTTCAACTGTTTGTTTTCTTTTCTTGGCTTTTTAAAAGAGATTTGTTAATTTCTTCTAGTTGTTTCTGGGTTTTTTTCCTAGACTTAAGATGTTTATTCATTTCTACTTTAAGGACTGCTAACATTGTCACATAGGTCTCTTTCTTGTGCTTCTGCTAAACTGGAATAATCATGGTTTGCTGTTGTAGGAAACCTGAGCTCTGGTGGAAACTTATTGCCCTGGCTGTTATTGGTTGTGTTCTTAAGCTGGTGCCTAGGCATCTGGGTTTGTGGTGATTAGAGGTCTAGTGCAAATTTCTGGATTTGCCTTTGTTGGGTAGGTGCTTCATTCTATTCTTTGGTTTCTGTTTCCTCTCCGAATTTTCACAGTGTGTTGGTTGTGTGTTGCCTGTTTTACTGACCAGCTTGGCTGATGTGTTCTTGGGGAACACCTACTGATGTCAGAAGCTGGGACAAGGGAAGTTCAGGGGATGAATGGTTGGTGGGATCCACAGGAGACCTGGACAGTGGGCAGAAGAATTTGTGACCAGTGTTCTGTTGCAGTGCTAGGGAGGAGTCTGAGGGATTGGGTCTGCACAGGGGAACCTAGTGGAGAAGGTCTTCCTGCTGGTGTGGCCTGTTGTCAGAGCAGGGGATTTCTGCCAAAGTTGGGGCTTGGGACACAGGGGAAGGGAGGATGATGGGAGGGAATGGGCTGTGGGATCCACAGGAGGTATGGATTGAGAGGGAGCTGCTGCTAGTGTTTTGTTGAAGGGCTAAGGAAGTCCCTGAGGGTTTGGTCTGAGGAAACAGAGAGAGTAAAGAGGTTCTGCCTTTCTTTCTTTCTTTCTTTCTTTCTTTCTTTCTTTCTTTCTTTCTTTCTTTCTTTCTTTCTTTCTTTCTCTTTCTTTTCTTTCTTTCTTTCTTTTCTTTCTTTTCTTTCTTTCTTCCTTTCTTCCTTTTTCTTTCTTTTTATTTTCTTTCTTCCTTTGTTCCTTCCTTCCTTCCTCCTTTCTTTCTTTTGATAGTCTCATGTAGCTCAGACTAGCTTTGAAATTATGCTGTAAGTAAGAATGATCTTGAACACCTGAACTCCTGATCCTCCTGCACTAGGATTGTAAGAGTACACCGTAACAGGCCCACCTTGATACTGACATTTTGTTTGTCTGGGTTTTTTTGACAGGGTCTCATTAGGTCCATGCCTACTTACAACTTGCTGTGCAACTAAGACTGGTTTTGAACTACTTGAGCCAGAGGGGTGTAACTTTCCAAGTGCTGGATGAATCCTAGGTGAGTGCCACCACACCTGATATTATAAGACTATCTTAACAAAAGTCAGAAGTGTGACGTATTGAAAATCTAGGTTTAGCCCAGGCTGGCCTCGAACTCGTAATCCTCCTGCCTCTGCCTCCTTCAGCAAATCCTACCGGCGTGCGCCACCACAACCGGCACTTCCAGAAGATCCTGCTATACCACTCCTGGGCATATACCCAGAAGACTCCCCACCATGTAATAAGGATACATGTTCTACTATGTTCATAGCAGCCCTATTTATAATTGCCAGATGCTGGAAAGAACCCAGGTATCCCTCAACAGAAGAGTGGATGCAAAAAATGTGGTATATCTACACAATGGAGTACTATTCAGCCATTAGAAACAACGAATTCATGAAATTCTTAGGCAAATGGATGGAGCTAGAGAATATCATACTCAGTGAGGTAACCCAGACTCAAAAGGTGAATCATGGTATGCACTCACTAATAAGTGGATATTAACCTAGAAAACTGGAATACCCAAAACATAATCCACACATCAAATGAGGTACAAGAAGAAAGGAGGAGTGGCCCCTGGTTCTGGAAAGACTCAGTGAAACAGTATTCAGCAAAACCAGAACGGGGAAGTGGGAAGGGGTGGATGGGAGGACAGGGGAAGAGAAGGGGGCTTACGGGACTTTCGGGGAGTGGGGGGGGCTAGAAAAGGGGAAATCATTTGAAATGTAAATAAATTATATCGAATAAAAAAAATTAAAAAAAAAAGAAAATCTAGGTTTGCTTCATAGTCAAAATTTTGAACTAAAAAAAAAAAATCTGATTTTAATCTGGTGTTAGGAAACTTTTGAAAAAGAAAACAGTGATATAATGGCTATTCCTGATTGTCAACTTGACTATATCTGGAATGAACTACAAACCAGAATTGGAGGGTTCACCTGTGATCCAAATCTTGAGGCTGGAAGACACAAGTTTCTGACCTGGATCTTAGCATGGAGATCTTGAGACATAGTGGCTTTGAAAAGCTTAGGCCCAGGCCAGGTAGTGCATGCCTTTAATCCCAGGAGACTAAAGCAAAGAGATCTCTGAGTTCAAGGTCAGCCTGGGACAAAACTAGTCCCAGATCCACATGTGGTGGTACACACCTTTAATCTGGGTCACACCTTCTGCTGGAGACCTACATAAGGCCATTGGAAGAAGGAAGCTTCACTCTTTGCTGCTTGCACTTACATGCCAGCATATCTGTTGGAATCTGCTTCTACAGAAGACCAGCTGAAACAACTAGCCTTGTGGGACTGAGCATCTACTAGATTCTTGGACTTCCAATTCACAACTGACCATTGCTGAGGAGTTGGACTAAACTGTAAGTCATCATAATAAGTTCACTCAATATAAAAAGACATTCCATATGTTCTGTGACTCTAGAGAACCCTGACTAATGGCTAGGCATTTTCCACTATTCACTGGTGCATGCCCATTTCCTCAACTGTCTTATTCATCTCGGTTACTGGTGGGTTGTCTCTAGATCCTTCTATTAAATTCCAACACCTACTACCTATCTCTCTTTTCAGGCTCTCTTTAATACACTGGCATGCAGAAGCTTGGGAGCAGAGCAATGGCATTTGCTATTTTGCTAGTGCAATTTTATTAGAGTTTCCAGTGCTGGCCTTTGTAGCAGAAAACTGCAACCTAGTCTATACATTCTGATCATATGGTTATCCTTGTTCTGAGTACCTCACCTTCAGAGGACACCGTCTTCTTGAAACACATAGTGGGAACTTGAGAAAGGATTGTAGAATTTGTCTTGGCATTTCAGAATGAATTGCCCCTTTATTCCTTCTGGCCATTTGGGTGCTCAGTTTGGAACTGATCGTGTCTCCCTACAATATCTGAGTTCCCAGACACAACAAGACAGCTTCACCTAGAAGCCCATAATATATCAAGTATGCACAAAAAACATGGTCAAAAGATGTATAGTATAAGATCTAACGAAGGAATAGGACTTCGCTGACATTGCTCTTCCTGAGTTTTGTGTAGATGAGGAAAAAACTAACCAATGAAAGCAGAAGAGAAAGATAGTCACTGTGGCTGCTGGTCGCTGATGTGGCTCTTTATGTGCTATCTGGTGTCATTTTCAAATAAATGCATGTACATGGATGTATTGGGTCATGTGTTCATGTGCCTCTTTCTAGTGACTGTTATAAAGCTTAGGATGAGGTTCAAGACCAGCCTGGGCTGCATAACATTACATTTTATGATCTCTTTTCAACAAAAAAAGAAAGTAAAAACCATGAAAACCGTTTAGGTGATAAGTATTCTTCTGGACAATATCTCCAAATGGATTGCTTTTCCCATTTTTTCTGCTTTGCATTTAATCCTTTTTGACACACCACTATACACAGAACAAAATCCAAACTCTTTTAGGACTTGTTCAAAATGATGAAGGTCCAACTTGCTGATCAACTCCACAAAATCTCTTCTCGACCTCTCCCTTTGAGTCGAAGGAGGTGGATGGTAAGTAAGGAGTCCAGATCCTTCCTTATGAGAAGCTGTGTGTCTGTCTTCTCTGCTTAGGACTGGTGTGGACCCCGACTTATATATCACGGCAAGAAGCGGATTCAGATTCACATGTATGGTACCTGCCACTCTGGCACTTGAAATCACAAGGAGAAAGGAAGGGCCATCTCTCCAAGGCAGAATAGGAGAACCGCATATCCATTAGATGAGCCCAGGTGGGGACCAGAGGAGGATCCTAAACACTCGGGCATCAAAGCCACAAGATAAAAAAAATCTGTGACCCAAAAATCCATTAAAAAGAAAGTGGCCATAAAACTTAATATAAATATCTTTAAGCCCCCTTCTAGCCAATGATAAATAGGTTAAGTGACCTGGAAAGTCAAAAAGAGCTATTTCATCAAAATGAAATAAAAGGCAAGGCCATGGAAAGAATGAGGAGACAGAAAAGCTGCAAGACTTTTCAATTACTGATAGGCAGCAGGGTGTGGTGGCACACACCTTTAATCCCAGTACTCTGGAGGCAGAGGCAGGCAGGTTTCTGTGAGTTTGAGGTAAGCCCTGGCTACAAAGAGAATTTCATGTCAGCCAGGGCTGATACACAGAGAAACACTGTCTCAAAACAACAAAACAAAATAAAACCACTACAGATAGGCAAGGTGGCTCACCCTTAATCTCAGCAGCAATTGGGAGGTTGGAAGCCAACCTATACTACAGAGCAAGACCATGCCCCACCTCACACCCCCAAAAGCTGAGATTCATAGAAAATATTAATACACAAGGTTTGGAATAAAGAACATTAAAATGAAACTCCCCAAAGCTTAAATACAAGTGCAAATTTCTATTTAAAGTCAAGTATATTAATGCATGCCTTTAATCCCAGGACTCAAGATGCAAAAGCAAGGAGACCTCTCCGAGTTCAAGTTCAACCTGGTCTACATAGTGAGTTTCAGATCTGCAAACCTATATAGTGAGATCTTGTCTTAAAACAAATAAATAAAATACAGATGCATTTTTAATTATAAGTTTTGTCCGTCAACAATCAGAATGTCAAACACAAAGAGGAAATTATAAAAGGTTCACAGAAATGTAAAAATAGTTTTCTTAAGCTTTGAATCCAGATGTTCTAGTAGATCCAGGTGTGAAAAAAAATGGAAAAAAAAAACTTCTCTCAGATTCAGAGATTAAATTGTTTTAAACCTAACATCCAGAGTTATTAACTATTTATAAGAATAAAAGATAAATCTGGGGGCATAAAAAGACTTGAAATTTTTCAACATAATTACTTAGTGCAGTACTTAAAGAAAATATGAGGGTGAAAGAATCCTAGACTACAAAGAACAATAGAGCTCCTTTAACTCCAGCACTCGGGAGGCACAGGCAGGTGGATCTCTATTAGTCTGAGAACAGCCTTGTAAAGGCTAGGCTAGCAAACAAAATATTGAGACAGTTCCAGGCTAACTAGTGAGACCCTGTCTCAAATAAGTAAATAAAGTTAATTCTTTAGTCAGTTCAAATGGTCATTGTTTGTTGAGAAACTAAAACATTTAAGGCATATGAAATCCTCTAGAAATAATCAAGTCCTTTAAGAATTTTATTTATTTATTTTACAATGGAATATTAGCCCTGCCTCTCCTCCCAGTATCCACTCACACAAGTCCTTCCCCCCATTCCACCTTTCCTTTTTACAGAAGGGGAAGCCCCTATCTGTCACCTCCCCACCAACAGCCCCCCCATACATGCCTGCCTCCCCACCACCCCAAACACACCCACACACACACATCTCACACCCTTACATCCCATACCTTCCCTCCCCCATCCCTATACATCAAGTTGCTGCTGGGCTAGGTGCATCCACTGAGCCAGACAGACTCAATCCATTTAGGGGCACTGGATCCACAGGCGGGCAGGACGGCAACAAGCTCAGGGACAGCCCGCTCCCCAGTTGGTGGGGCATTCCCATGAGGACCAAGCTGCTCATCTGCTACATATGTGCAGGGGGCCTAGGCTCAGCCTGTGCTGGCTTTTTGGTTGGTTAGTGACTCAACCTCTGGGAGGGTTAGTTGACTCTTTTGATCTTCCTGTGGAGTCCCTGTACTCTTCAGGTCCCTCAATCCTTTTCCCAACTCTTCTGTAAGACTCCCAGAGCTCCATTTAATATTTAGGTATGGGTTTCTGCACCTCTTTCCATTGGCTGCTGGGTGAAGCCTGTCAGAGGACAGTTATGCTAGGTTCCTGTCTTTGTAGATTGTCCCAGGCAGACCCACAATAATCAACTTTTTAAAATAGCACATAGGAACATTAGAGGAGAAAAAAACATTGCCAGGAGGTGGTGGTACACACCTTTAATTCCAGCGCTCAGAACTGAGGCAGGCAGATCTTTTGAGTTCTAGAGAAGCCTGGTCCACAGAGGGAGTGACAGGGCAGCTGCAACTACACAGAGAAATCCTATCTCAGAATACCCCCACCCCAAGGAGTAGGGCATAGAGAGAGAAAAGGGAAATGGGATATTACTTATTGTTGTTCATTATTGGTAAATGTTGAAACTCAGATTCTGGGTTATAATGACTTTATACTCCTGGTGGCAGCGTAAATGACATTCTTATTTTTACTAACCCCTGGTTAAAGTTTAGCACCACCATTCCTCCAATGAAGATGGCATAAACACCTACATTCCATTTCTTTTGATGCAGATCTTAGGGTTTTACTGCTGTGAACAGACACCATGATCAAGGCAACTCTTATAAGGACAACATTTAATTGGGGGCTGGCTTGCAGGTTCAGAGGTTCAGTCCATTATCATCAAGGCATGACTATGGCAGCATCCAGGGAGGCCTGGTGCAAGAGGAGCTGAGATTTCTACTTCTTCATCTGAGGCTGCTAGGAGAGGACTAGTTTCCAGGCAACTGGAGTGGGTGTATAAAAGCCCATGCCCACCACACCTTCTAATAGTGCCATTCCCTGGGTCAAGCATATACAAACCAGCACAATGCATATGTGTGATATTTTCCCTGGGGTCATCATTAGATCCACCTATAGATCGCACATAAGCTCCAAGCTAAAGGGTCCTGCAAGAGACCTGGCTCTCCGTTGTCCGATATGCCAAGTTGTCAATGACTCATCATAGTGACCCAGTGGCCTCTATTTTGATTTCTGAAGTTCTTGTCTCTACTGAGATATGAAAGGAGGCAAGTTTATGACACAGATGACTTATGAGCTGAAAGTATAAGTCTTGTAGTTCCAGAGACACCACATAGCGGAGGCAACCGCTGAAGTGTTCTTTAAAGAACTTGGCCTGCTGAGGTGGCTGAGTGGGTATACAAGGCTTGCCACCGGGCCGACCATCTTCGTTGAATATCTGGGACCCACATGGTAGAAGAGAATGGACTCCCACAAATCGTCCTCTGACCACTCATGTATACTTTGGCATGATTATGTCACCCTCCCACTTACACATACAAAATAAGTAGATGTAATCAATGTGTTTTTTAAACACCTTTGCAGATCACAGGGAGTCAGAGGCCACCCCTGTTGCAAGTCCCATGGCAGTGATGGCTATTATCTTACTGGCCTGATTCTTAGCTTCCTTTCTTTGTATACAATGCTTTGTGTTACACATGATACAAAAAGGATTTGTGTGATCTTATTCCATGAAGTTACTGAGCATATTGAAAATAACATTATAAACATGATCAGGAAATGTGCGCACATTATCTGAATATAGTTTTGGGTTTTAACTAATAAGAAAATGTCCATAGACTTCAGCTGACTAAGGGCTGTATAGGCCTTTTTTATGAGGATGAAAATGACTTAAAGGACTCTAACAAACAGGAAGAAAACGGAGACCTTAGTAAGGAGAAGAAGGAACAAGAGGGGAAGATCAAAGATGTCCATGTCCTGTCCATATTCACCCACACATCAGTACCCTGAGCTCCACCAAAGCCCTTTCTCTAAAGGGCTGCTTCACTTTGCTATTTAAATTCTTGAACACTTTGAAAAACGAATAACTAACCCAATTTATTTAGCAACTCAAACAGATATCAAGAAAAGAAAGTAATTATAAAGAGGAGAATTATTAAACTAATGAAACATATACAATTTCTAGATAAAAATAACAAAGCACAGAAAAGTACATTCACTGCAGCAAAGGAGGGGGAAGGGAGGGGAGGGGAGGGGGAAGAGGAAGCAGGGAGAAAATGGATGACTGAGAAACTTTATAAATTGTTTAGGAATGAAGGTGTCAATTTTCTCTAAATTAGGAGGTAGATGGGGCTCTGGGAGACAGACTTTGGAAGAGCTGGGACAAGTCTGACTGTTGAAGCAAAGACCACAATTTCCCAGAGAAAGTAGGCCTGCCAGGTGTTGCGTTTTCTGGAGATGAGATACTGCAGCCCCCAAGCAAGCTTTTTTTCAACAAAGTTATCTGTTTAGCTGCAGGGCAGTGGGAGTTGCCAATCTGCTAGCAGACAGGGGTTAAGAAAAAATGTTTGGTCAAGCACCTGGCTCACCTGGCAATTTATTGCTTGGGAAGTTGAGGAAGGAGGAAGAAGTGTGTGTGTGTGTGTGTGTGTGTGTATGTCTCTGTGTGTGTCTCTGTGTGTTCTATCAAATAGAACTGGAGGGAGCAGAGCTTCAAGTTTATTTTCCTTTCTTATAGTTTCAAATTTCTACACCTACTATACTAAATAGTTTTAAAACATAAAAATGTAAAGTTATTTCCAAGTTGGAAAAATGTCATGAATAATTCCATTCTTTGGGAAACTACTTACTGTTAATGCTCCAATTTGTTTTCATCCAGTGTTTTTGATGTTAAAAAAAAAAAGAAGTATTTTTACAAATAGAACCTCATTGAACCTTCTGTTTTTTAACCAGCTTCTCCACCTTCTATAGCATTAAATATTTCTCTAGTATCATTTTTAATGGCTGAATAGAGCCTGCTTGTTAAATATTTATGTCTTATCCAGTTCTTGTTCCTACCAAAAAAAAAAACTTCCATAAAAATCTTGTAGCTAAAATTTTGCAAACATTTATGACTATTTTCTTAGCATGAATCCCCTAAAGTGAAAACACTGGTTTAAAGGTTTTATGCAAAATTCTAAGGCATTCAATAGATATGGCCAAACTGCCTTCCAGAAAGATTTTAAAAATTTACGCTCTCACCAACAGCATATGACAGTGCCTTTTTTCATACCATTTTGCCAACACTGAAAAATACGTTATTTTTTTTAATCTTAAAAATCCAGTTTGGGGACCCAGAAGATGGCTCAGCTGGTAAACCATCTTTGCCATACAAGCCTGACAATCTGAGTCTCATCCCCAAACCCATGTAAAAAGCCAGATGTGTAATTCCAGCACTCCTACAGCCAAGCTGACAGGCCGCGGAAGGAGATAAACTAATACTAGCAACAGAACATCCTAGGGCTCATGCCAAAGCACGAAGCACAGAACCAAGATGGAAGATGAGAAGCAACTCCCAAAAGTTTTCCTCTGACATTCACGTGTGTGCCATGGTTTGTGTGTACATGCACATACAACAAATAAATAAGTTTTCAGATCCAGTTTTTAGTATCACATCCTTCAGACCAGACTTACTATGAACTTGTAAGCAGATCAAGAGTGTAAGCTCTGTGGGAATATGTAAAAGCAGGCAGCTGGCCTTCTTGGAACAAAGCAAGGAGGACAAGACTTTCATTTCTCTTTGCAGATTTTCTTCTTAAAATTTTTGTTCATTGTTAATCAGTTACTTTAAAAGACCGACCTTTCAGTTTTGAGAGTCTGGTTATCACTGTCTCTATTAAAATTTAAATATTACTTTTAGAAGTGTGTGTTGGACCTCTGTGCCTTCAAAGGTCAAGTTCAAGCCCCTTATTTAAAAGGACGCCTCCCTTGGAGACAAAGGGAGCCCGTTACTATTACATCCTGCTTGTCTTTTCCTCTTTGTTCATTCTAAAGCACAGTGGTGTGACAGAAGGCGGGAAGCGGCCATAGCACACACACTACTGCCGCCAGTAGACAGATAGATAGTGCACCCTGAACAGTGGGAATCCTTGAATCATCTAAAGAATCTATCAACTGCTTTTTTTGTTTGTTTGTCTTTTGGTTTTTTTGTGGGTTTTGTTGTTGTTGTTGTTGTTTCAGAATGATATTGGAAAGGACCTATAAAATATTAGGTTTTGCAGGTTTTGACTTTGAGCTCACCTATGGAAGGAGGTTAAGTACTAGACACCTCCCTCTCCCTGTAAGAATCACCCTGTAAGTTTTCTAACACAGATGCTCTTTCTGCCACAACTTTTAAGATCATGAAGTGATCCAAACGCTTAAAAACCCTGTTCTTTTTATAAGAAGCATGCGGCTGCGGCTACAGGGACGTCTCATTCCTGGGAAGAAAGTGGTCCCTGGAGAAAAAAGCAAGATGGAGGTTGCCGATGGTTTTCTTGTGTAAACATTGCCATGCTCCATACATCCGTGATGGCAGTACTAAGTATTGGTGTTCACACACATGTAAAAAATTTTAAGACTGCTACAAAGCTAAAGGGAAAAAAAGAGTAGCTGTGGAGATCAAAGAAGATCAAACAATGAGAACCTCTGCTGTCTTAACAGTTATCAAAGGAAATCACACAGCTCTTGAAACATTCAATGGTTATTACTTCATTAAAAACACACAACAGAAAAGGAGGGGTGAGGAGAGAGTGACAGAGAGACACACAGAGACAAAGGACAACAAAACATTAGTTTCTCCTCATATTTAACCCAGGATCTTTTTAACATTTCATGACCTGATTATTTTGCTGGGGGGAAAAAAATCACAGGACTCTTAAACTAAAAACTTTATCTCTTGGGTTTCTTACCTAGCCGTCACCTTTTTGTTTTTTACATTCCCAAGTTCAATTACAAAGAGTCCGTATTAACCCTGTCTATTCTGTTCATTCCCAGCACAACTTATACTGATATAATCAGGTCTATCAAAATACTAAATCGGTAGTTTCAGGTGGCTTACCACATTAGAGCCTTTCTCGGGACAAAATAGGCATATGGAAATTTACAAAAGTCCACGGTGAGGTTGGTGGCATATTTACTGGAAACCCTAGGCCACCTGGTATATACAGATGTGTCAGATTTGACGTTCAAAGACAGCTAGCGGTGTGGGGAGAACACATTTAAATGGAACTACCCTTGAATGCACCTCCCAAGGCTGTGCAGAAAACTCTATCACCTTCTCTAAACCTGTTGCAAGGGTCTAAGGAGGAGCCAGTGGCTACTGTTGAGCCTGTGACCAGGGAGCTGGACACGTGTGTGGCAGGTAGCTGGACGGCTGCACCTCGGCCTGTGCGGAGACGGCCATTGCTAGCCTAGATAACAACTGCAAATTCTCTTTAACAGAGGGAGTTTGAGGGGCAGGAGGTAAGGGGGTGTTGTTACAGGGAGAAGGAATGGAGTCAGATAAGAGTAGGGAAATACTCTTCCCAAGAAAGCTTGTAGGCCAGTAACCAGAGACCCAGGCAGAGGGAGGCTAGGTGGGCGGCGGCGCCTCTGCCAGATGCTACCACATCAAAAGAGGCTCTTGAGACACCCAGAAAAGGAAACATTCAACAACCCTCCACAGTGTCAGCAGAGAAAGTGTCAGTTTGTCATGTGTCTACCCTGCAAGGACGGCACCATCTTGATCCAGCCCCAGTCTAATAGCCTTCCTGCATCCCTCTGACTCGCTCGCCTCCCTCCTCTGGGGCTCACAAACAGCCATTGACAATTTGGGGGGGGGGGGGAGAAAAACAAACTATAAAGAATTATGGCCTCCAGATTGGAGACCCTGGCTACAATGGTCAGGGACCTTTCAGTTCCCGAGCAGGGAGGACAGGACGCATGCGTGAACTTGCCCAAATGTTTAACCCAGGCAAAGAAAGCCACCACCGGAGCCGATCTGATCTGAGGAGAGCGCAGAGAAGCGTACACTTGTCTATTAAGGACTGTTGTTATGCACTCCACTGGGCTCACGTGACAAGCAAAGAACGGGAGGGCCGAAACTGAAGTCTGACCAGCCTTGACTCAATCCTGAGCTTTCAAAAGTTTTGTATGAGGACATTAAGAGCTTAGGATAGGTAATATCCCAGACTTGTTCCTGTTCTCAGTGTTGTTGGTCAAGGAAAAAAAAAACCTACACGGCCAAACACCTATCTATAATCCTATCACTTGGGAGGCAGAGGTTTATATTTCTAGGCTCACCTTGATTTCAGAGTGAACTTGAGTTACCTAGGGAAGCTGGTAAGAGAGAGGAGCTGGAGAGGAGGCGGGAGAAGCTTGAATTACCCAGCCTGTTAGTCCAGTGGGAACTAGGGACACCACACCGTAGAAAAGAGCTGTCCGGTAGAAATACCATGCAAGCCAAATGGGCAGCTTCAAACCTTTCAGTAGCTATATTTTCTTTTTAAAAAATATGTAAGCCAGATGTGGTTGGTGGCTTATACCTTTGATCATAGCACTCAGGAGGCAGAGGATTGCAAATCTCTGGGCCTTCATGGACAGCCTTGAATACCTAGTGAGTTTCAGGCCAGTGAGGGCTATATAAACTGAGACTATTCATAAAAAAAAAGAGCCAGGCAGTGGTGACGCCCCCCTGTAATCCTAGCACTCTGGGAGGCAGAGGCAGGTAGATTTCTGAGTTCAAGGCCAGCCTGGTCTACAGAGTGAGTTCCAGGACAGCCAGGGCTACACAGAGAAACCCTGTCTCGAAAAAAGCAAAAAAGCAAAAATAAATAAATAAATAAATAAATAAAAATAAATAAAAAGTAAGTTGTTTTCTGCATTATCAGTATTATATATAATATATATATGTATATATATATGTATATTATATTATATTTTAGAATAGGAAGGTTTCAGGCCCTAAGGGGATAGAAACTCCACAGGAACACCAACAGAATCAACTAACCTGGAGCCTTAGGGCTCTCAGAAACTAAACCACCAACCGAAAGGCGTCTGTGGGCTGGACCCAGGCCTTCTCCACACATATGTGGCAGATGCACAGTTTGGTCTTCGTGTGGGTCCCACACAACTAGAATGGGGGCTATCCCCAAAGCTGCTGACTGTCTGTGGGATATGTTCTTCTAGCTGGGCTGCCTTGTCTGGCCTCAGTGGGAGAGGAAGCACCTAGCCTTGCAGAGACTTGAAGTGCCAGGGTGGGAGGGATACAGGGGCGGTGGTGGGAGGGGGGGAACCTACCTGCTCAAAGGAAAAGGGGAGAGGAAGGGGGCAGGGGTGGGATGGAAAGTGAATAAGTAAAAAAAATAAAATTAAATTTAAAAAGTGCCGGGCAGCTGTGGCGCAGGCCTTTAATCCCAGCACTTGGGAGGCAGAGGCAGGTGGATTTCTGAGTTCGAGGCCAGCCTGGTCTACAGAGTAAGTTCCAGGACAGCCAGGGCCACACAGAGAAACCCTGTCTCAGGAAAAAAAAAATTAAAAGGTATCAAAGCAGGTCAAATAATTGACTTTATTAACTGTCTCTCTTACTCCATTAAGTTAAACATATCACATTTCAATGATTATTTGTGATATATTGAATTTTTGACAGCCTTTGAAAGAAGGTACGTATTTTATACTTACAGCATAACTCAATTAGGATACCCCATTCCATCTTGATGTGCACTTCCTAGCATTTATTTACTCTAGCCAAGGATTTTATAATCATGCTCAAAAGATTTCCATCCGCTGGAATAAGGGGTTTTGTTCTGTTTGCTTATGAGACAGGGTAGCATTGGCTGACTTGGGACTCAGCGATCCACCTACCTAGCCTCCCAGTGGTGGGATTAAAGGTATGCACCATCTTGCCTAGCAGGATTATTTTTAAATGTTGAATTAATTGAAATCAAGAAGGATTTAAAGTGCCATCTCTCGGGCACACCTGTTTTTTCTTATGTGCCCAGTATGTCAGTGACTACCGTCCCAAGGGAGAACACACTCTGTGTTATTCCACCTGGGCAGTGGGAAGGTGGGGTGATTACCCACCATGTGGATCAGCTGTGGACCGTGGATGACAACAGAGCACACACTGAGCTTGTGTAATACTAGAGCGAAGCTTCTTGCGGATGGGCGATGGGCGTGTAGGCTGCGGGTGCTTGGCGAGAGAAGCACTTTGCCTACAGAGGTGAACTCCAAGGGATGTGGTCAGAGGAGGCGGGGCTGGCTGGCTGCCGCCTGAGACAAACCTTTTAGCCTCTAGGCCGCTTTGCCAAGGCTCAACTACTTAAACAGCTAATGCTAACCTTTAGCCTTCCTAGCACTGATGGCTTGGGGAATGGGGAGGGGGCTGCCCAGCATCTCCTTCGAAGGCTGCAACAATCTCCTTGCAATTTAAATCCAGTGATTCAGGCATGCTGCCATGTGGGCTGGGGGACTGTAGCATGCATCCTGTGGCCACACCCACTGCAGTCTCTAGTCTTCAGCCAAGATAGGTTAGGTTAGCTAAGCTCCAACTTGGTCCTGAAGAACTTGGCACATCAGGGACACTACACTGGGTTAAGCTCAGATCCTAACAGCCAGTTGGTTCTGGTATTCAGAAGACCTGTTTTTTTTAGTTTGATTCTCTTGACCCCTCTTCCCCGAAGCCCCAGATTGACTAAGGGCTCTCTCTTAATTGCAGACAGCTGACTTCTCTGGTCAGTGGGGCTTAATTGCTTGCCTTGTGGGCTTCCAGGTGGCTGATGGCTCTGCCCAACCCCACTTTGTCCCTAGGGGCTTGATGGTCTCAGTTATCTGCTTCTTCTGGCTTGGGTGGGGCTAAATCCTTTGAATACCAGAGTTTCACCTGCCAGATTAAAATCTCCTGTCTTCTCCCTTCTGTCTTGAGTCACCAAACTGGATCTCTTTCCTGGTTCCTGGCTTTACCACCCTATCCCAACTACTCGTAGTCAGGCCTTATAACACCCCATCCCCCCAAGCCTAAATGAATGCACATAAGTTGCTATTATACTTCTTTCTAACTCACTCTGCACTATGAAGTCAGATTCATTTCTTAAAATCCTGTACTTGACATGTCAAAATTTGCTGAAGAAATATTTCATAACTGTCCTACATGGAGTCAGGTGCCAGAGAGACAAAAGAAGCGTATGACAATGTGCCTGGCTTCAAGTAGATTTCGAGTGAATTTGAGAGGCAGGATTCATATGCGTGATAGAGTCGGCACAGAGTGCAGAACAAAGATTCAGATTGGCAAATTTCATCTGTGCAGGGCCAGATAGTAAATATTTTAGCTACTGTGAGCCACATAGTCTGTGTTGTAGCTATCAGCTCTGCTATAGCGCCACGGCTACAGGCGGTTCATAAATGAATGGTGTGGTTGCGTTTCAATTAGACTTTATTGGACAATGAGGGGGGTACTAAAATCTGAATTTTATATAATTGAAGCACACCATAAATATTACTCTTCTTCTGATCTTTTCCAATCATTTAAAAGTGTAAGCATCATTCTTAGCTTGCAGGCCATGCAAAAACAGGCAGTGGGCCAGGATTTGTTTGGCTTTCATAGTTTCCCAACTCTTGGTGTAGAATATAATTTAGTACTTAATAGTGGAGTTCAGATCCAGTGATTCGGATGTAAGAGGGGAGAGTGACTGGCTGCTTCTATACCATGATACGGGATAATAAGACAGAAATGAGAGGCCAGTAAGGATACTTCGTAGGAAAAATCAGACTGGAACCCTGGTTTGGAAGATAGCAAAGATAGAGAATGAAGAGAGGGTGCATCAGGTCACCAGTAGCACAGTCTAAGAGGTAAGTCCTGTGCTGGAGTTAACCAGGAGTGAGCTTAACCCAACAAAGCAGATAGCCACCTTCCCTAGCTGTCAAGTAATGGAAAGAAGTGTGGCCATGGAGGTTATGTAGCTAGAATGAGTCTTTGTTTAGCTCTCTTCTTTGTAGAAGTACTTCTGGAGAAACATTGAGTGCAGGTGTGTGTGTGTGTGTGTGTGTGTGTGTTCATGAAAGACAAGTCAGAGGTCAACTTCCAACGTACTTCATCAGGTGCCATCCACCTTGTGTTTTGAGACAGAGTCTCTCTGGCTCCAGCTGCATATGCAGCAGAGGATGACCTTGTCAGGCGTCAGTGGGAGAAGAGGCCCTTAGTCCTGAGAAGGCTCAATGCCCCAGTATAGAGGAAGGGTGCCAGGCTAGGGGTGGGATGGGGTGGGGTGGGGTGGGGTGGGAGTGGGTGGGTGGGTAGGGGAACGCCCTCATAGAAGCAGGGGGAGGGAGGATGGGATAGGGGATTTGAGGGGGGGGCAGGAAAGGGAATAACATTTGTAATGTTAATAAAGAAAAATTCCAATTTAAAAAAGAGAGAGAGAGAGACAGGGTCTCTCACCATCCTGGATCTCATCAAGGAGGTGAAGCTGACTGACCAGCAAGATCCAGTGTCTGCCTGCTCCGTCATAGCACTGGGGTTACAAGTGCCGCCAGCTTTCACGGGTGGGTTCTGACAGTCAAAGCATGTCCTCATCTTTCTCAGCAAGCACTTAACCAGCTGAGCCATCTCCACGGCTCCCTGGTTTCCATGATTCTTAAAGCCCTTTTCAAAACTGTTTCTCTGAGCCTCTTGGACTTCCATTCTGGCTCTCTCCTGGGTGATTCCTTCATGTGTTCTCTTGTACTGGATTCTTGCTCTTCATTGTGTCTGATGATTCTACTGACGTTGTAACACCAGCGGCTATTATGCTGCCCATTGTGATGATCTGAGCTATAGGGTGGAAGAATAGAACCAACCCCTGTGAGTAAGCTGTCCTCTGGCCTTCACATGCACCATACAAACACTATGCACACATTGTGTGTGTCTTTATACACACAATAAGTGTGTGAGTAAATAAATATTTGAAAAAAGTTTAAATTTCCAAAGTTTTTTTTTTCTCTGTTTTCTTACTGGATTATTCTTCAAATGTGTTTATTTTCACTGTTCTTTTCCTACAAGGTAAGCATACTTACCTTATAGTGTATTAGATTGTTTTCATTATCTCTGGTCTTTAAGGAACTGATTTTCCTGGATTCATGGTGAGGTAACTCCATGGCTTTTTACAGTCAATCAATATTTAAAGGAATTTCCATTCATGAGAGTGTGGTGAAATCAGCCTGTTAAATGTTTTCCCACTTGACCGCTGACCCCATCCTTTTGCCTATTCCGGAGTGGTCTCTCCACTCCTTTTTTCCCATATCTACTACATGGGCAGGGTAAGTTTTGATCTCACAGCCACAACAATGCTTGGGTTTGATACTGGTGAATGATTATCTTCTCAGCCCCTTAGTATAAGACCCATTTCCTCAGTAGCACTCTGGGCAGGTGTCTGGAGCTTCATAATGGCTCCCTGCTGCTGCGGCAAAACAGAGTCCCTCTATAGCCAGCCCTTTGCTCAAACAGAAGCTTCCTATATTCCCCAGTGACAGCATTACAACTCCAGGGCAGGTCCTGCTCTGTGAGTCACTTCCATCTATGGGCCATTCTATTTAGCCATGGTACTTAGAAAATACCCCTACTCCCCACAGTGCCAAACCCTGTATATCTTAACTAGAGTATATCTGTACTAGGAGGGTCTGAGAGTTGTCTGAAACCTACTATGTTTGTTTGTTTTTTAAATGAGGCCGAGGTGATAAAAGGGTGTGAAAATTTAGAGGATTTAGAAGCTGAGGATTCTAAGTAGGTAAGAAAAGCAGATCACTCCATAGACAAGGGATTGAGAAGTTTTCTTTGTATTATTTGTCTGTTTTGTAAAACCCTTTTTGATTTTGAAATAATTTTACACTCAGAAAAGATCTGTAGGTAGGACAAAGTTCTCAATACCATTTCTTAGTGTCTTAATAGGAAATTAGTGTTGGTTCAGTATAATTTTTAAATTTTTTTTTATATTTTAACTGAATATTTTATTTCTTTACATTTCAAATGTTACCCCCTTTCCCAGTTTCCCCGCTGCAAACCCCCATCCCATCCCCCATTACCCTGCTTCTATGAAGGTGCTCCCCAACCCACCCACCTGCCCACTCCCACCTTACCACCCTAGCATTCCTCTGCACTGGGGCATCAAGCCTTCATAGGACCAAGGGCCTCCCCTCCCATTGATGCCAGATAAGGCCCCTTCAGCTCCTTCTTTCCTTTCTCTAACTCCTCCATTGGGGACTCCATGCCCAGCCCAATGGTTGGCTGTGAGCCTCCACATCTGTATTGGTCAGGATCTATCAGGAGAGAGATGTATCAGACACCTGTCAGCAAGCACATCTTGGCCTCACCAGGTGTCCGGGCTTGGTGTCTATGGATGGTCTTTCCTTCAGTCTCTGCTCCATTCTTTATTTTTGTATTTCCTTTAGACAGGGGCAATTCTGGGTTAAAATTTTGGAGATAGGTGAGTGGTCCCATCCCTCAAACTGGGGGCCATGCCTAACCTCTGGATATGGTCTTAACAGGTTCTCCCTCCCCTTTGTGGGGTGTTTCAGCTAATGTCATTCCCCTGGGGTCCTGGGGGGCTATTGCTTTCCTGGCATCTGGAACTTTCTAGTTACTACCCCCATTTCCACATCCCCCGTTGCTACATGCCTCTGTTCAATTTTCTGACCCTCTGTACATCTCCTCCATCTCCTTCCATACATGACTCTGCCCTTCTTTTCCCCTCGCCCTCCTTTCTTCCAAGTCCCTCCCACCCTCTACTTCCCTTGAATATACTGTTCCCCCTTCTAAGTAGGACTGAGGCATCTACACTTTGATCTTCCTTCCTCTTGGGCTTCATGTGGTCAGTGAGTTGTATCATGGGTATTCCATGCTCTTTGCCTAATACCCACTTATCAGTGAGTACACACCATGTGTGGTCTTTTGTGACTGAGTTTCCTCACTCAGGATGATATTTTCTAGATCCATTTATTTGCCTAAGAATTTCATGAAGTCATTGTTTTTAATAGCTGAGTAGTTCTCCATTGTGTACCACATTTTCTGTATCCATTGTTCTGTTGAGGGACATCTGGGTTGTTTCCAGCTTCTGACTATTATAAATAATGGTTGCTATAAGCATAGTAGAGCATGTGGCCTTGTTCCATGTTGGAGCATCTTCTAGGTATATGCCCAGGAGTGGTATAGCTAATTCCTCAGGTAGTACTATGTCCAGTTTTCTGGGGAACTGCCAGACTGATTTCCAGACTAGTTGTACCAGATTGCAATCCCACCAGAAATGAAGGAGTGTTCCTCTTTCTCCACATCCTTGCCAGTACCTGCTGTCACCTGAGTTTTTGATCTTAGCCATTCTGACTGGTGTAAGGCAGAATCTCAGGGTTGTTTGATTTGCAGTTCCCTAATGATTAAGGATGTTGAACATTTCTTTAGGTGTTTATCGGCCATTCAAGTTTCCTCAGTTGGGAATTGTTTGTGTAGCTCTGTTCCCCATTTTTTGATAGGGTTATTTGATTCTCTGGAGTCTAAATTCTTGAGCTTGTATGTATTGGATATTAGCCCTCTTTCAGATGTAGGATGGGTAAAGATCTTTTACCAATTTGTTGGTTGCCATTTTATCTTATTGACACTGTCCTTTGCCTTACAGAAGCTTTGCAATTTTATGAGGTCCCATTTGTCGATTCTTGATCTTAGAGCATAAATCATTGGTGTTCTGTTTAGGAAATTTCCCCTGTGCCCATGTGTTCAAGGCTTTTCCCTACTTTCTCTTCTATTAGATTCAGTGTATCTATTTTCCTCCAGTGGATGCTATGCTGAGATGTGCGTGCTTTGCTTAATTTTGATTCTTTAATTTTGTTTTCTTTTTATAGTTTTTGCTGAATTTTTATTTATTCAGTGCAAACACACACGTGTATATAGTTGTGTGCATTAGTATGTGCCTGTGTGTGTGTGTGTGTGTGTGTGTGTAGTGCACTGTGGAGGTCAGGTTATCAGCCTTGGCAGCAAACACCTTCTTCATTCACTGAGTCATCCTGATAGGGACCAAATATCCCTCTAAAGAGTCTCCCAAAAGATGACAGAAATCAAGGCACACTTTCCTATAAGCAGGGTGCTCTTTTGCCCTCTAACTTTTGTTAATTTTTAAGCATTTCCTTCCTGAAGCAAACATCATCCAGTGTGGTCTGTGCAGAAAGCACAAGGCCAAGACTGCATGGCTGCAGCTAAGAGTGATAATGCAGCTCAACAATTAGGCCAAGACAGCATGGCTGCAGCTAAGAGTGGTAATGCAGCTCAACAATTAGGCTCCTAACTACACATTTATAACTTTCTTACCAAGAACATTATTTGTGGGTCTAGGTAAGATTGCCCAAGCGAGGCCCTAGATTCAGTACTGAGTAAAGGGGGACAAAGGGACAAAGAGAAGGAACAATTATTCTCAACCTTGCTGCCTGCTTTCTCTCTGTGTTAGGAGTATATTTGCGTTAAAGACCATTATTCTTCACTTTTAGTTAAGATCCCTCAACTCTGCTTATCAGAAACAGCAGGGATCAGTTAACAATTACTTATGCAGACTCCGGACTAAGGGATCACAGTTACACTTACATAGGAAATGACTGTGAAATGTGATCATTTGCTACTTATTTGTCTTTATTTATACACTGAACTTTGCACAAAGAATTTGAAACAACACATTTACATTTTATTATGTGACACAACACCAGATGAAGTAATCGGTCAAATCTACTATTATAATGAGCCAATAGTTGCAAGGAAAACAAATGAAAACACATCAAATACTATCTGTATTTGAACTTAGTTTTGTGGCTCATTTGTTTCTGTCTGAGACTCCAGTCTTCATTGCTAATACACACATCAGACTTCTTGCTTGTAAAACATTAAAACCACATTTTAATAATTGATTTTAATATTGATATTTATTTCACAAGGAAAAAACGAACCCCAATCCTTCAAAGGGACAAGGTGCTGCTGCAAACACCTTCGCATCCCTACAGATAACCTCAAGAGAATAACTAAGACTTAGACCGCTTCCAAACATCCTTCTCAAAATGTGTTGCAAAAAAGCCAATCAGAGGTGGAGGACAAGACACAACATTCATTGCTTTTTCCTATTTGTGCAACATCAGCCCTAGAAGACTAAGTCTATGGAGTTGCTTTAAACTGAACAGCCCTTTGTACCAATGCTGTATTGTTAAAGGTATGCTGGGTATGTTGGTACAAACCGTTAATCTCAGCACTCCTTGGGAGAAAAGCAGGGAAAACTACAGGTTCCCAAGCAACACTTTGAAGCTCAGGTGTGCACATGTGCCCTTGGCATCTGGTTCAGTGACATGCAAGATGCAATAGGCTTGGAGTGAGGTCCAATATTCTGATTTCTTTCCATAGACTCTATCATGGCAGACAGCTGCTGGGCATGGAGTAGTGTGGACCTTCTCTGAGGCAGAGGGAGGTAGAATTCAGAGTTCAAGGCCACCCTGGTCTATACAGCAAGCTCCCAGACACTAGGCCACACAGAGAAACCCTGTCTTGAAAAAACAAAAACAAACAACAACAATCAACTAAACAACAACATAACCCCAAACAACAACAAAAACAAGTGTGGTGAGACTGGTACCTAGGAAAGAAGAAACATTTTACTGATCCCCAGAGATGCGGAGAAAGTGAAAGGTCGCAGAAGCTGAACCATGGTGGCAGATGCTTTAGGAAAATCTGTCATGAACTTGACCCTGCCGTCCAGGCAAAGGAGAGTATGTCTATTTTCTGTAAACTGGACCATACATATTTGGGAAGACAAGAATGGATTACTTCTTAGACAAAGAAACTGGAGGCAGAAGAATGGATGGGCAATTAGGAAAGTCGGGTGTACCGGGGTCCAGGCAATCACAACACCAATAAGTCATGAGAAGGACTGCCAGAGCATCCACAGCATCTAGGAAGAGTCTGGTTATGCAAAGTAAAGCCACATACCCACCCAACAGTCGCCCTCTATTCTCTTGCAATGCTTAAAACTCTAAAGCATTTATTTTGGTTTTTCTTGCAATTTTTAGTCGTATTATCCTTCTTTATATAATTTTTTATTGTCTTATTTTATGTGTATGGGTCTATGGCCTGTATGTATGTGCGTGTACTACATGCCCATGAGGACCAGAAGAGAAAGCTCTGGAACTGGAGTCGCAGATGGTTGTGAGATGCCAGGTGGGTGCTGGGAATAGAACCCTTGGTCTTCTTCAAGAACAGCAAATGCTCTTAACCCTGAGCCATCCCTCCAGCCCCTTATATTTTATTTTATAGGTTAAAGGTATGAAGTGAAAAGGGAATATATTCTATGTAACCCTGATTCTCCTCCCCAGTGTCAGGGTAAGTGACTAGATCCAAGGATTCCTGCAGGAAACATAAGCTTGGAAAGCAATGACTGCCTGGCAGGCCCCTCATTGCCTCTATCCTTCCCCATGTGAGCAATAACACTGTTTTGACTAGTGTATTTCTGCTTTAACACCTTGTGTTGGGTCTACTCTTACTAAGTGTGCACTGTTTGCTGTTTCATGTGCTTTGGACCAGAAGGTATGTTCCCTCTTTAGACTCTGCCTCAGAGAGGGCCCACACTAAGTCACGCCCAGCAGCTATCTGACATTCTGAGGCCTGTGGTAGGAAATCAGAATATTAGGCCTCACCTTAAACCTACTGCATCTTACCTGCCTCTGAAGCAGACGCCAAGGACCCACATACACACCTGAGCTTTGAAGTGCTGCTTGGGAACATATGTTTTTCCCTGTTCTCCCAAGTAGAAAAAGATGTAGTTTTATCAACAAGGGCTCATTTCAGAGAGATGAGGGCTTACTTCTCCTTGCACAGATCTGCTTTCTGCACATGAAACTGCTTTTGTTGCCCAGAGCTACCCACTCCCACGATGCAGAGATGAAGGTTTCTAGAGCAAAACTAGAGAAAACAAGAGTTAGTATTCAGAAAAAAAAAGAGTTAGTATTCAGTCTATGACATGCTTTATTCTATAAAAAGAAAAGAGACTCAAGAACCAATCTTTATTAAGAGAAAAATACCTTTCTTCTTCTTCTTCTTCTTCTTCTTCTTCTTCTTCTTCTTCTTCTTCTTCTTCTTCTTCTTCTTCTTCTTCTTCTTCTTCTTCTTCTTTTTTTTCTTTGGTTTTTCAAGACAGGGTTTCTCTGTATAGCCCTGGTTGTTCTGGAACTCACTCTGTAGACCAGGCTGGCCTCAATCTCAGAAATCTGCCTGCCTCTGCCTCCCAAGTGCTGGGATTAAAGGCGTGTGCCACCACCGCCCGGATAGGAAAACATCTTTCTACCATGCATATCTGCTCCCCTTATCATGTCATAGAGCAGGTGGCTGCAGAGCAGTTTTCCCATAGAATGGACGTGCCCTTTCTATCAATAAGGCATGGGTCTTTTTTCATTCATTTTCCTTTGAAATAATTTTATATGTATAGAGAAGTGTTACGAAGACGGCAGAGTGTTCACCTGATGTTTGTATCTTACATAACAGCTGCAAGCAAGGAATAAGCATCCGTATAATGCTAGACTTTCCGCCCATTTCCCAGAGCTCTCTGATAGTGTCTGTCCCCCATGGTATGACTCATAACACCACGCTGAATCTTGTGAATTCATTTCTAAGCTGTGGTCATTTCCTGACCTTGTCTTATCTTCTATGGCCTTGACTGTCTTTGAATAAACCTGGGCATGTATTTTGTATAATGTCCCTCAGCTTGAGTCAACTGCTTATAGATTTCAGTGAAGAAAACTGGAGGGAGGGGGGGTCATATTTTATATTACCACCAATTGTTAGGTGGTAAGCGTTTATCTTTGTTGCAAAAGGCTAGGCTGTCCAATAAACAGAAAGCCAGAAGTTTGTTCCCTCTGGTAGCAGAGAAGTTGGGAAAGGTGAATAGGGCAAGTGGCTGAGATGAGATTAGCAACTGAGCCCCACTCAACACTCTCCTGAGCTGCCTGCATGCCCCTCCGCTCTTCTACTTTCATGAATCAACACTACCTGCTGTCTGTCTCAGGAGCACAGGGCTAGCGCACAGGACACATTCTTGTCCTAACACTGGCTTTGTATGCGAATAAGGGGCTCAAGGGCATGTAATTCCCACTGATGGGTGCAGATGGATCAGTGGGACAAGGATATCCAATTCCAAAAGAAATTCAGCTTCTATAGTAAAAATTACTTGTGTAGAGAAATCTATGGGTGTCAAAAGGGTACACGGGCCCCCCCCTGCCAGGTACTCAGATATTGTCCTAGGAAAGGAAGGCTGGAAATCTGAGCAAAACCATGCATCTTCCTTTGTCATCTATAATACAGTTACTCAAGGACTGTTTCAAAGGTCAGTATCAGTCCTCTACCTGAAACTGGTTAAGTAAGATGAATAAAAATGAGAATCTGTGTTTAGAAACTTACACTCTGGGGCTGAAAGATGGCTCACTAGTTAAAAGCATTGACTGCTCTTCCAGAGGTAGAGTTTAAGTCCCTGGTGGGGACACATATAACATGGTGGTTATAACCATCTATAGTGGGATCTGATGCCCTTTTCTTAAATGTCTGAAGACAGTTACAGTGTACTCATATAAATAAAATAAATCGTAATAAAAATATACAATGGAAGGAAGGAAGGAAGGAAGGAAGGAAGGAAGGAAGGAAGGAAGGAAGGAAGGAAGGAAGGAAGGTTGGTTCGTTCTGGTACAGATTGATGTTGCCAAGACATCCTTGTTCTTTATCAGAGGACATGCATAGGTGATTAGGGCACAGCCCAGTACGGGTATGTTGAACTGGCATGGTAAGTTCCTTGTGGCACAGTTGAGTACTTGCCATATGTGGTTTACGACCAACTGGCAAGACGAATCAGTTTGAGAGCCATCATTCCAAGGATTTACTAAGCCACTGTGATTGGTGGCTAGGAGTTCAACCCCAAATGGGTTGAACTGGAGGTGTTAAGCCTGCAGTTTGAACTGCAGACCAGACATATCAACACTAACTGGGAACTTATTAGAAATGTAAATTCTAGGGCTCCACCCAAGATAGACTGAATCAGAAACCCCGGGAGGAGGCCCAACAATCTGTGTTTAAACAAGCCCTCCAAGAGAGTCGGAAGCATGTTTGACTGTAACAGGGACTGGCTTGAAGACTCAAAGTGAACCACTTATGTTCAGGCTGGAGGATAATGGAAATGTTAATTTAAAAGTTTATTGTCCCTGCTAGACTCCAAACTGGGCCTAAGGATCAGGTGAAGAGGAATAGAAAATGGAGCTTCCTCTAGGGACCAAGATGGCAAGATGGCACAGTTAGTGGATAGGGTTTTTTGTTGTTGTTTTTTGTTATTTAATTCTCTGCAAGTTTACCTATACGGCTTATGGCTCTACTTTCCCAAGCTCCCATTTTTCCAGCCCACATCCGTTTAGAATCCTTAGATTCTAGTTACATAGCTACAAAATAAGCAGCTTGTTAGTTCAGTCTCACCACACAGTTCCTGGCTATCATGGCCAAGTTGGAACATGTTCTAACATGCCTGTTGGGGGACAGGAGTTCCCTCTTAGCTAACTGGTACCACTACTCTTCTCTTAGCCTGAGCTATGAGCACAATCTTCCTGAAGCTTTCCAGGAGGGCTGATCTGCTTTCAGCTTCAGAGCTGATCAGCCTGCCCAATAACCATCTTATGTATCATGTTATCTTACTAGGGGATGCTGATTGCTAGGTATAGGCCTTCTAAGGCAGTCACTACTGGCGAGCATACAAGTCACCCAGGGCCCTCGACGATGTGCAAGTTCAGAGACAGAGGGTCTAGGGTGTGGCTTGAGAGCCTTCCTTCCTTTCTCACCCTCTTCTTTGACTTTAGTTTTGTTGTTTCTTTGGTTTTGTTTGCAGTGGCTCAGGGATGCGGCCCTGGCTGACCTAGAACTAATAACTTCCCTGCCTCAGCCTCCTGAGGGTTGAGATTATAGGTCCACTACAATACCTAACTGAAAAATCTGCATTTTGAACAGGCTTCCAGGCCTATGTTGCTAGTTGCTTTTGACTGTCAAGGTTGACTGCAGTAATTTTGTGCTTTCTCCCCAGGTTTTGAACATAGGCATCACATAGGGACCAGCTATCTTTCTTTGACCAAGATTGTTCTTCAAGTCTTTCTCAGTTGGGTGTGCTGGAACAGAGCTATAATCCTAGTGCAGTATAGGTTTCTGGGATGCCTATCCCCTTACTGGTATAGATGTGTCATTTTTTTAACAACCTCAGCTGTTCACACCTGCTCTCTCTGCATCCCACACAATCCCTCATAAATCGTTTTGTCATGACTCATTTTCCCAGTAGGATAAAGGTTTCCCTGGAAGCTCATTTCTCTTCCAGGAAATGTGACCCTACTTCCCCCTTCAAGTGTATTCTCCAGGGCCTGTTGGGAGCAGGTGTCCACTAGGTTTCAGTGGTTCTATGCACTCAGTGTCTTACAGGGTCAGGAAGGCTGGGGTCTTTCTTATTTCTACTGAAACTCCATCCTTACCAGATGCCACAGACATCCAGTTCCCCAGGGCTAGTTATTGCCTATCTACTCTGGGCCTAGGTGATTATGTGGACATTATTGGGAATTAGAAAAATAAAAAAATGTCAACTCTAGGGTTGGCAATCTAGTGTGTTTTCTAACACTCCCATGTGTCTTTTGTTTGTTTGAATGTGGGGTATCCCAGGCTGGACTGCAACTTGGAGCCTGAAACTTCAGTTGTCCTAAGTTAGTCACAGTACTGTTAAGTATCTCTCAGATATAACCTCCTGCATGGAGATCCTAGAAATATGACATTAATCTTTCATGCTAAAACTTTCATTAGCATGGGATTTACAACACAACTTAACCCAGAGAAATTGCTAAAAACATAGCATGCCCTGAGAGGCACTTTTGGTCAGTGGGGGGTTCTTTTTAAACTCCTAGATAAGAAAGCTGACAGCAGCCAGCTCACAGGCCACGCGGCCTGTCCCATTCCAGGAAACCACATCTGCATTCCTGAATCTTAGCTCTAGGTCACATTTTCAGAGAGGAAGTCCTCCTTCCTGGTTCTCAGTCTCTTCCTACTCTGCATTCCTATGACTCTTTCTGTCAGTTACTCATTCAGGGACTCATGCAATTGACAGCTTATTATTTCATCAAACACTTTAAAAATGTTTCATTACATTTTTTTTTTATAAACTGTATGTGGGTTGGGGGTGACGAAAGCATACTGTGTGTATGCTTAAGGGCATGGATGGAGGTCAGAGGGCAACTTGCAGGAAGGAGTCCATTCTCTCCTACCGCCCTTGCCGCTCCTGGGCAGAAAACTCAGATTGTGGAGCTCCCAGGTCAGTGCTCTTACATGCTGAGCTATCTCACTGACCCTCACCAGACTCTTTATTGTATCTTTTTTTTTTTTTTGAGATGGAATCTCACTTTGTAGCCTTGGCTGGCCTGAAACTCATAGGGATCCCCTAACGGCCTCCAAGGTGCAGGGATTAAATAAAGGTAAAGGCCTATAGGTCCAGCTCTGTTTTTAAAGACCAAAATGATCAGCTCCTCTTAAACTCCTACCTTCAAGGTGGATTCCCCTTGGTCCCTCCCACTTTGTTTCCTCAGGGCTAATGTTTTTCAAGCCCACCCAGACACATTTCCTCTGAGAATCTCTTGCTTTATCAGTCTCCATTCTACCAGAGCTCCACTCCCCACCCCAACCCCGGATGTGCATGACAACCTCAGCTCTTTAGACTCTCACAGGACTAGTCGCTCTAGAATACAAACTTAATAAGCTGCCAAGAATCAAATGAAGGGAAGATGAGACCTCCACCTCTTTTCAGTTTTATTTATAAGCTGGTCAACGCTAGTCTTATTGTAACTTGTTGGGCCATGTTCTGTGGATATCCCAGGGAGGCCTGTTATTTTTTTTTTTTAAAGGTAGGAAGAGTGGATCTGGAGGAAAGGGGAGGTGTGGGGAGGGGCCGTGAGGAATGGAGGGAGGAGAAACTGCTGGCAGGACATAATGTATAAGTGAAAAAAAAAAGTTGGCCAATAAAGGCCAGTTATTGACTAGTATGAGCTTGAAATTTCAGCATTCAGGAGTCAGAGCCAGGAGTTCCAGGCCAACCTGCCCTACACCAGACCTGTCTCAAACAAATAAAAGATACTCAGAACAGAAGTATAGGAAAGACAATCACACCACTGGCTGGAGAGCTAAATGAGCCTGAAAGAAATAATAGTTTTAGGAAGACACAACATTCTGACATTACAGCAGCAGGCTAAATATTCACCGTAGTACAGAACAGGGCGGTGCTGTGGACTTGCCCAGAGCTGGCATCAACTCTGCATGGAAACTCTGGAAACAGAGTCCTGCAGCATCCCAGAAACCCAGCAGATCCATCCAGATCCATCGAAGGTGACTATTCTCCCAGGTAGAAGATATAATGTATAAACTCTTCTTTTTCGATTTTGCAACAGACTCTCTAGTTAACATTGGTTAGCTCAATTGATCAGGATTATTTCAAAGTCTTGTCATTTTATTAGCCAACAATTCAGCTCATCATCATAGATTTAAGATGCATATATAGTTTTCTATAGTTTTAGTGAAAGTTTTTCAAATAATGAAGTTTTTATTTTTGTATTTTTATTTTTTTACCAAAAGCTTCCAAAGCTTCCACACTGGGGAGACTGGGGGCGGGGTGTATCACATAGGCATCAATTCATAGCAAAGATTATCATTATTATTTTACTTTGTGTCTTTTTAGACAGCCCTGTGTAAAATCTTTGTGTAGCTCTGGCTGTCCTGGAATTCACTCTGTAGACTAGGCTGGCCTCAAACTCACATAGATCCATCTGCCTCTGCAAGTGTTAGGACTAAAGGAAGTCTTATATTTTAAACAGCTTTTCCTGACAGTCCTTCAGCTCATCAGATCAAGGTGCTGGTGAAAGCGGATCTACAGGCTACCAGCAGCAGGGTAGGAAACTGCTCTCATCTAGTGCTAGTGGGACTCATACAACACTGCCCTCCTGGGACGCTTCAGCCACTCATGTACACATGCACAGAGACGGGGATGCAGAGAGCCCGGGGCGCTTGCAAAACAAGACCCAGGTACGTGAGTTTTGTCAGTTTCTATGAACAAGTTCCCAAATAGACCCTCAACCAATGGCAAGTTGGTTGGTTCCTAGATACCTGTGTTGGAGAATCTACAGTAACACAAATTAAGAACCATGTAAAGACACAACAGTTCTTTCTATTTCCACCTGGTCAGAAATGACAATATTTGGGGACCAGGTGGAAGAATTGTCATTTCTGACAAGTCACGCTAGAAAACAGGATTTCCTTGTAAAAGAAAACTTGCCTGTATTAAGAACCAGACTGAGTTCTACACATCTGAAGGTAGGTTTATTTTATTTTATTTATTTTATGTGTCTCATTAGGTAGTTGCTGGAATTATCTTAATTTTTCTTCATTGTTAACATTGGAATCTTGGGAAAGTTCACTTGCTGAGCTCATGCTCCGAGACAGAGCAGACATACGGCTTAAGCCTATGTGCTTGCCTACTTTCCTTCTATAACAGGCATAAGTAATTTCTACATTTTCGAGAATATGAGAAAAGAGGTTGCTGTGCTACTGTCTGCATATTACCATGGCTTGCCTTTTAGAATGTTTGCTTTTGAGCATATATTTTTCCTATGTTGTAGCTAGAACCCAGGTACTATACATCTTGGGCAGGTGGCATCCTCATTCAAGGCATATTTTTAATTTGTCTTACTTCTATGATTTTGTTTTTTCTGTTTTCTTTGTGTTAGAAATATCCCCAATTCTGATAAGTGTTTAGGTTTTTTTAATTTTTTTCCTTCCTTCCTCCCTCCCTCCTTCCTATCCTTCAGACAAAAGCTGGGGACACAGAGGAATTGCTCTCCCAGGTTATATGGTGTCTTGCTTACGGTTTCTATTGCTGCAATGAAACACCATTATCAAAAAGCAAGTTGGGGAGGAAAGGGTTCATTCTGTTTATAGCTCCTCATACAAAGAAATCAGGACAGGAACTCCAACAGGGCAGGAACCTGGAGGCTGGAGCTGATGCAGAGGCCATTCACCGAGGCATACTGCTTACTGACTTGTTCACCATGGCTTGCTCAGCCTGTTCTCTTATAGAACCCAGGACCCCCAATCCAGGGATGGTGCCACTCACAATAGCTGGGGTCCTCTCCTACTGATCACTAATTAAGAAAATAATTCCTTGCCTCTGGATATTATAGAGGCATTGTCTCAATCGAGGTTCCCTTCTTTCAGATGACTCCAGTTGACATAAAACTAGCCAGGACATGTAGTGCCACAGATAGAACTCAATGCTCTGGGTATGCCACCTCTAGCTCTAGTCTCCATCTCCAGACCATTTTTAATACTTACAAAAAATTCACACTGATTGGGCATATATGGCTTATGTAGCAACTCTGGGGGTACTAGAGTGTTTTCAGACACTGAGGACAGGCTCTAGTGCCTTTGGAGCCAGACAAGCCCTCCATCTTTGACATGCATCCTGTATCATCTTGGCCAAGTAAGTCCTTGACCTGACAGTTTCAGTTCTCTCTGTATGATAGACTGAGTAACAGCCAAGTCCATCTGGGGTTGTTGTGGGTATTAAATGCACCAGTGAAGACACACTATGCCAAACACAGTCTGCAGAGAGCCCTTCCTATCAGGGATCAGCATAAGTAGTTATTGTCAAGCATGAGACAATGCGGAATTTTATAAGGAAATAGCTTGATTACTGAGTTGAAAGATAGGAAGATAGTTATTGTTATTTGTCTTAGGGTTTCGCTGCTGTGAAGAGACACCATTGCCGAGGCAAGTCTTTAGAACAATATCTAGTTAGGGCTGGCTAGCAGTTTCAGAGGTTCAGTCTGTTATCATCATGGTAGGAAGCATGGCATTGTGAAGGCAGACTTGATGCTGGAGGATCCAGGAGTTCTAGCTTATCTGTAGGCAGCCAGGGGAAGATTGTCTTCCACAGGCAGCGAGGAGAAGCTTCCCTTCTGCAGTGAGCAGAACTTGAGCATTAATGAAAGCTCAAAGCCCATCTACACAGTGACACGCTTCCTCCAACAAGGTCACAACTATTCCAATAAGGCCACACCTCCTAATAGTGCCATTTCCCACGGGCCAAGCATATTCAAAGCATTGCATTATTGTTTAGTTGATTTATGTGGCCAGTTATTTCCAAAAAGTACACGTTAACCATGATAGGAAATTGTTAAGGTATTTTGAGCCTCTTAGCTCCTGGCAGGTGGTAAGTTCTCCTGTCTCTTGAGCTCTCTCCATCCTATAGCTCTTGATATCTTTAAATAAATCTTCGATGGATTTCATCCATCTTGATCTGAATGTAATAGTTGGGAGGATAAGTCCTTGACAATAATTTAGAGATAACCTATTAAACTGAAATACAACTTATTTTTTTTTGTTTCAGTGCATATTCACTTGATGATTAAGGAAAGACACTTTTCTACGTTTGCAGATCTGCCACTTTCATCCTCTGTAACCTATGCTTCCTTTCCTTTGTCATACACATTGGCTGGTCCCTGTTTTGAATCTGCAGAAGCTCGTGTGTAATAAGCATATTGACCTTTTCTGTTATGTTCAAATGATTGTGAATAGGCTACTTTTGCTTGTTTCATTTTGAAATGTAATCAAGTATATTTTATTGTTTACTTTGTCCATATTACAGCATTCTAATCCTATGAAAATAGCTCCCTTAGACTTCCTGTACTTTGAGTTTTGATAACTTATGATTATATATGTCTGTATATGAGAGTAAACATTGATTTTTTTGCAAATTAATTTGTCTGTATTTTGCAAAATGTTCATCTCAATATTGATTTGTGCTCTTATCACTATCAAACAATTCATTCTTT
Organism: Apodemus sylvaticus; assembly: GCF_947179515.1. Classification (NCBI taxonomy): domain Eukaryota; kingdom Metazoa; phylum Chordata; class Mammalia; order Rodentia; family Muridae; genus Apodemus; species Apodemus sylvaticus. Next base: position 75,344,599 of record NC_067480.1, read on the forward strand.
TGTAAAATTTATTTGGACAGTATATTATCTCAATCTATTTTGCTGCCAGTATCACATAGTTTTAATTTTTATAACTTTATGATACATCTTAACAATTTGATAAGCATAGTCCTCCTCATTAACATCCCTTCTCAAAAACAAGATTTTTAAACTTATTTTCTCTTTCAGAATTCTGTTAATGTTTCCTTCAGCACTATCCCAAGCTATAAAGAGAGATTGCTATCAGATATTCACTGAATTCATTCTTTGCAAGAAATTAGCAATTATAAACATATTTTAGGTGGGTACACTTTTGTAAACTCAGTACTTGGAAGGCAGAGGCAGGTTAGTCAAGGCAGACTGATTTAAAATTGTTTCAAGCCAGATAGAACTAGAGTGAGCTCCAGTCTCAAACAAAAACAAACACACAAACAAAATCTTTTAAATGTAGAGCCACCCTTTGGACTAATTTAAGGTTACTGTAGGAGTAGTGGGCCACACCTTTAATTCCAGCACTGCAGGCTGATCTATGTGATTTTAAGGCAAGCCTGGTAATTTAAGTCCAGGTCTGCTAGCACTACCTTGTCTCAAAACCAAAACAATACAAAGCAAAGCAAGCAAGCAAACAAACAATCCAATAAATAACAGAGAGCCCTTGTGTTTCTATATGTCACATACTTCTGGGTTAAAGTCAGCCAGGGAGAGTCATGGATTTTGTTGCTTTTGTAAAAATGAGTCTAAATTTTGCTTCAGTTAATGGTTGTCCTTTTTTATAAATACTGTTGACTTTTGATCATATTTAAGTCTTATAATATTTCGCTAATTTGCTAAGTTTATTCATGTTTTTATTAGGATTTCAAACGGTAACTTTTTTGGTACATATTAATCAGCCGCATCATTTCCACTTTGTATAGCTCTTCCTTCATTTCTTTTATTATATTAATCAGGGCTTTTAAAATTCTATTAAGTAACGCTCTGGCAAAACTATTAGAGTAACTTTATCCACTTCAATTATGTATATTTCTAAAACTTTTGCATTCATTGAAATATTGATAACAATAATAAAATTTTATTATCAAGTTGAGAAATATTTTCTTTTTCTTATTTTTCCTTTCTATCAGGAATAGTTAAAAATATATATTATTTAATGCTTTCAAAAATAAGCCACCAAGCTGGGCAGTGGGGTGTACGCCTTTAATCCTAGCACTTGGGAGGCAGAGGCAGACGGATTTCTGAGTTCGAGGCCAATCTAGTCTACAGAGTGAGTTCCAGGACAGCCAGGGCTACACAGAGAAACCGTGTCTCAAAAAAAAAAAAACCCAGAAAAAAAACAAAAACAAAACAAAACAAAAACAAATAAGCCACCATTGGTCAGCAAGCTGGCTAAGAAGGGAAAAGACACTTATTGCCAAGACTGACAACCAGAGTTTAATCCTCAGGAACTACAGAATAGAATCAGAACTAATTTCTGAAATTGGTCCTCTGATCCATGCTCCTCCTGCTCTCCCCAAAATAAATAAATAAGTGTATAAATAAATAAGTGTAATAAAAGGATTTTTAAATTCGTCAAATCAATGGTTTGGTTTACTTCGTTCTTTAACCTACTGCTATTAAATAGTCATGTATAATTTTGTCAGTGTTTGCACCAGCTCATACACATTATTTGTTGTGATGAGCTCTAGCATATTAAAAACAAAGTAAGTTGGGCGGTGGTGGTGCAAGCCTTTAATCGAAGCACTTGGGAGGCAGAGGCAGGCAGATTTCTGACTTCGAGGCCAGCCTGGTCTACAGATTGAGTTCTAGAACAATCAGGGCTACACAGAGAAACCCTGTCTCAAAAAAACCAAAAAAAAAAAAAAAAAAAAAGAAAGAAAGAAAGAAAGAAAGAAAGAAAGAAAGAAAGAAAGAAAGAAAGAAAGAAAGAAAAAACAAAAATAAAACAAAATAATAGGCTAGGCATCTGGTGCATGCTTTTAATCACAGCACTCAGAGGCAGAAGCATAAGAATCTCTGAGTTCAAAGTCAGTGGGTCTACAGAGTAAGTTCCAGGACAATCAAATTTATGTAAAGAGACCCTATCTTAAAACAACAACAACAACAAGACAGAATAGTAGAAGCCTGCTCAGTCCCAAACAAGATATTCATACCATCTTTTATAAGTCTCAGAGACGTTTTGGAAGAGATAGTGGAAAGGCAAATTACAGCCATTATAATCATGAACTCAAAGGCACAGCAGCTATGGGTGCGTGCACTAGGAATGGAGCAGAGAAACGATTGCCTTCAGCTGGAGGCCCACTGATGACCCCCCCCAGGCTCCAGTGAATCGCTGGAGTCCACACAGACTGCCCTAGGTAAATGAAAAGTATGTCACAAAATAAAACAGAAGTCATGAATCTGGTGGGGGCTGGTAGGGCTGGGGAGCATAGTAAGAGAGATGAAGGGAAAGAACAATCAGAATATATATATATATGAGTATGATATTGTCAGATAGCAAAGTTAACAAGACATTTAAAGGTAGCATATATCAATTGTTTTGTTTATAGTTTTTATTATATAACCTTTAGTGACATTATTTCTTTTTTGTTTAATTACACTATTAATGACTAGAAAACAATATTTTTTCTTGCTTACTTAAATTACTTTGAGTGCATGTGTGTATGATTTGTGTGTTTGTATGTGTGCATGTTACATGTCCAATGTAGAGGTCAGAGGACAGTATTTGGCTGTTCCCTGCTGTGTATACTCGCCAGCTGACCAGCAAGATTCCTGAGATTCCGCCATCTTTTCTTCTCATGCTACCGCAGGAGTGCTGGGATTGCAGACACATGCTACTGTAGCTGGTTTGACACGGAGCAGCACTGGACACGGGTCCTCATGTTTGTGCAGCATGCATCTTACATACGACTTAGCCATCTTCCCAAGCCACTGTTTACTCTTTGTTTCCTGACAAAAAGTGTCTGACTGGATATTCATAGTGCTGCTTATACTTTAAATATTTGAATAGTTTTATATTTGAAGGAGTTTCATACATGGGTTGCATCTATATCCTTTCTGCTTCCCCCCTCTTCTCCATCCAGCTCCCCTTGTGTCCCCCTCCAGTCTAAATTCTTCTTTACTATTTTCCTGTAAGTACTTTGGATATAAAACAGTCAGGCGGAGAAATCTTTAAGTAGGACTCTCCTAACACAACATCAAGCCACTAGACTTTCATTCTTATCTTTCCATTTGAACGGGAAAGTTTAGATTATATATTTCATAATGTTTAACCTT